>NC_090737.1:122644429-122666929 GCF_036898095.1 Palaemon carinicauda | reverse complement strand
TATTAGCTGTGTCAAGAAGGAAATTCATTATTGTGGAGTAAGTGATGAAAACTCTAATAATAGAATTAGTATTGATTTTAATTAATTGCAAGTTTCCTTCGTTAATAAGCAGTGGCAAGCTAACCTCTCGACAAAGGTTTCACTATCGAGCAAAAAAAAAAAAAAGGGTCTCAGATTCTTCGTGAATTTTCACAATCCAAAACAAACTTAATCGAAAAATCCTATCTAACAATTGAACGGAAACTTAGTATTAAGTTTTAATTAATAAACAGTAAGCAAAAAACTTCTCGGAGTCAAATAAGTAAACTGGCAGACAAAAAAAAAAAAAACAAAAAAAAAACTTGGACGATAAACGGACGTCTAAGAAAGTTTTCACAAACAAAATCACACTTCATCGGAAGATCCTTTCTAACAAGCAAACAATATCGCAAGAATAAGTTCTCAGTAATATATAATAAACAAAAACACATCCAAAGGGGCAAAAAAGTAAGACAAAAAAAAAAAAAAAGACTTGGATAATAAACGGACGGTCTAGAAAGTTTTCACAATCCAAAACAAACTTAATCGGAAGATCCTATCTAACAAGCAAACAATAACGTAAGAATAAGTTCTCAGTAATATATGATAAACAAAAACACATCCAAAGGGGCGATTAAGTAAACTGAGACAAAAAAAAAAAAAAAAAAGCCTCAGATTCTGCGTAAACGAACATACCTGTAAGTTTTCACAAGCCAAAGCACAAACAAGAACTTAAGAATAAGTCTTCAGTAATAATTAAAAAAAACACATCACAAGAGGCAAGTAAGTGAACTGACAAAAAAAAAAAAAAAAAAAAAAAAAAATTTAATAAACTGACATACAAAAAAAAAAAAAAAAAAAAAAATTGTTGATAAACGAAAATCCCCGTTAGTTTTCACAAGCCAAAGTAAACTTAATCAGAAAACCCTATCTAACAAACAAACAGTAACTTGAGAATAAGTGTTCATCTTATATACAAATAAAAACTAAATACTAAGTCTTCAGTAATAAACAGCAAACAAAAGAAAAACATCTCGAGAATCAAGTAAGTAAACTGACAAAGAAAAGGCCCCAGTTTCTTCATAAACGAACATTCCAGTAAGATTTCACACCGCAAAAGAAACAATCAGAAAACCTGTAGCTAACCAAAAAAAAAAAAAAAAAAAAAAAACTTGTTAGTAAGTCTTCTGTGATAAACAGCAAATAAAAACACATCGAACAATAACTCATGAGTAGGTCTTTGTTATCACAAGCCAAAGAAAACTTGACCAGAAAACCCTAACAAATAAACAATAACTTAATAAGTCTTCATCTTATAAACGAATAAAAACTAAATACTAAGTCTTCATTAAGTTAACCTTTTACCCCCAAAGGACGTACTGGTACGTTTCACAAAAGCCATCCCTTTACCCCCATGGACGTACCGGTACGTCCTTGCAAAAAAATGCTATAAAAATTTGTTTTTCATATTTTTTGATACTTTTTTGAGAAAATTTAGGCATTTTCCAAGAGAATGAGACAAACCTGACCTCTCTATGACAAAAATTAAGGCTGTTAGAGCAATTTAAAGAAAATATGCTACAAAATGTGCTAGGAAAAAGATAACCCCCTAGGGGTTAAGGGTTGGAAATTTCCAAAAACCCCGGGGGTAAAAGGGTTAATAAACAACAAACAAACAAAAATCATCTCGAGAATCAAGTAAACTGACAAAGAGTCGACCAGAAGCCTTCGGGACACGCAATGGAAGGGCGTAATCAGTCCCGCGATATTCGGGAGATGTCATGCCCAAAATAACACGGACGGGCCCCATCTTGGGGTTTCATTTCCAAATGCTCGTAATTCCAGGCCGGAAATGTTCGTTGTCTTTCCGTAATTGCGTAAGTGAAGCCCCCGTGAGATGTATTGTAGCATTTCGTGTGTTGCCTGCCTTCCTCTCTCTCTCTCTCTCTCTCTCTCTCTCTCTCTTTCAGTAATGTGACGCCATGTAATTTGAGTTAGATAATCGATCAATGTGTCCTCTCTCTCTCTCTCTCTCTCTCTCTCTCTCTCTCAGTAATGTGACGCCATGTAATTTGAGTTAGATAATCGATCAATGTGTCCTCCTCTCTCTCTCTCTCTCTCTCTCTCTCTCTCATTGCTTGCATAAAATGTTGTCGGTGTTTATGACCTTTAGGAGTGTGACGCCACATAACTTGAATTAGATAATCAATTAATATGTCCTGGCCACTCTCTCTCTCTCTCTCTCTCTCTCTCTCTCTCTCTGACTTTCAGTAATGTGACGCCATGTAATTTGAGTTAGATAATCGATCAATGTGTCCTCTCTCTCTCTCTCTCTCTCTCTCTCTCTATCTCTCTCTCTATCTCTCTCTCTCTCTCTCTCTCTCTCTCATATTGCTTGCATGAAATACCGGTGTCTATGACCTTTGGTAATGTGACGCCATGTAACTAGAATTAGATAATCGATCAATGTGTCCTCCAGGGGCACCTCTCTCTCTCTCTCTCTCTCTCTCTCTCTCTCATATTGCTTGCATGAAATGTTGTCGGTGTCTATGACCTTTGGTAATGTGACGCCATATAATTTGAATTAGAGATCAATATGTTCTCCTAGGGCACTGCTCTCTCTCTCTCTCTCTCTCTCTCTCTCTCTCTCTCTCTCTAATAATATCTAATGATTACTTTCACAAGCCAATCTCATTCTCTCATATTACTTTCATGAAATGTTCGTGTCTATGACCCCAAGTAGTGTGACGCCACATAACTTCAATTAGATAACCAATCAATATGTCCTTTTCTCTCTCTTTCTCTCTCTCTCTCTCTCTCTCTCTCTCTCTCTCTCTCTCTCTCTTGCATGTCTTTTTATTTATTTATTTTATTAATTTTATGTTGTACTCTATTTATCACAGATTCTCGACAATTATCCTGGTACAGTTGGCTTCATAAATTCCGGTACACTTCACGGGAAGGTAAAGAGACTTCTGTGTACCGGAATTAGTGAAGCCAACTGTACATGCAACCATTGAAAAACTAAATTTTGAAGATAATAAAAGCAAAGAGTAAAGAGATTTACTCCTCGCGTTTCTTTTCATTTCATGTATTTATCTATTTGCTGATAGATTTAATGCATTTGCGATTATCCCGTATCCTAGAAAAGAAAGGTAAAAGGCGGTAGAAAGAGATAAAAGGGTGATAAGAGAAGAAAGGAAATAGGTGTAATTTGAAGAATAAAGAATAATAGGGGATACAGAAAAGTTGAAAATAAATAGAAAGACATATATTGGATGAGAGTAAACCGGAACGGAAGACGATAGGAAAAGGAATACGTTGAAAAGAAAGACGAAAGAAATATGAATGGGTAAAAGCGTGCAAGAGTAAAGAGAGCAATAAAAGGCTGGAATTTTTTTGTTTTTTTGTTTTGTTTTGTCCTAGGTGTTTATAAACATGCCGTTGATTGTTCCGCTGAAATATCTGGCGCAGAGATTATCAGTTATATCACTGATGAGTTACGACCAGTTTCAATGAATAATTAGTTGCAAGAATTTGAACTGTAATTATGTCTTCACCATATTCGATGCTATTTTTAATTTCTCAAAGTTATTCTATACCTAGTTTTGCTGATTTCTATTCTGATTATATAGTTTATTTTTCTTTTATCATCTATTCTTGATTAATATTTAATTGATTGATTGGATTTTTTTCTGGCACCCCGACATCGAAGGTCATTGACCCCGCCATCTATTTTTAACTTAATTTCTTTCCGTACAGGGCTGCGTTTCATGATGAAGCCCTGTGGCTTGTAAAAAATAATGTTTCCAACCATGGTTGCTGCATATTTATCAAGTATAACTACTCTGTCTTTCCCCGTCCCTAGGGTAGGGGAAGAGGAAATAGTCATACCATGGTTAGAATGAATGAATGAATTTGAAGATCTCTGGCATCCTGACATCGAAGGACATTGACGCCGATATCGTTTATTATAAATAAAAATTAAAAGAATATTCAGTTAAAACCAGAAAAGTAAATATGTTATAAAAGTTAAATAGCATTAAGAAGACCTGCTTCTGATATAAATTTGAAAATGCCACTAGCATAGTAGGACACATCATGTCCAAGGATCTTGGCGAGGATGAACCTGCCATCCTCACCCCGAGCCTCAAACAGATATCTATTTCTTTCTGTGCTATGAGTGGGGGCATTCAGTCAACAAATGCCTCAGTGTCAAGGGTATCAAACAGTCGTCGCAATATGGTTGGTGTTGGCCAGCCAGCAGAAACTCGTGTGTCATCCGAGTGTGACAGTTAGGAAATGGGAAGTGGGGTGGGATGGGTTGAATCTGTGTTTGTGCATATCTCTAAATATTTAGCCGTCTTTTTTTGACGGGTCGCGTTCACTAGTGATAACAATGATGATAAAAATTCCCCTTTTGTTATTCCTAGGGCCCTGCTTCTTCCTATTCGTAATTCAAAACTTCGGCGCCTTTCTTTTACGGATTCATTAAACTTTCCTAATTCAATTTTCAATTCCTTGTGGTTCTTTGAAATTTCATTTGTTTTCTCTTAAAGTTCTTGAAACCAAATCAAAAGAACCTTTGAACTTTTACTCGATGAAAGAACTTTTTATCTTTAGGATTATGGTGTTCTACTAGAAACGTCCCTGCCTGAGTTCTGCCGGACTGGGGTTCGAGCAGTGTTCAAGTTCGATAGTTTCTTGTAGCGTCTGCAACCTCATCATCCTAGTGAGCTAGGAATGGTGGGTTTGGGGGAGCCTATAATATAGGTCTACCTGCTGAGTCATTAGTAGTTATTGCTTGGACCTCCCTGATCCTAGCTAAGATGGAGAGGGGGCTTAGGGGCTGATCATAGGTAAATATGGTCAGTCTCTAGTGCAGGGTCCTGCTAACTAGGGCATTGTCACCGTCCCTGGCCTCTGCCACTCGTGAGCGGTCATTAAACCTTAAACCTTATAACCTCCCTCCAATTACAGGCATTTGTTCTACTACATAATAGACCAAAGATCTTGCTATTCCTACCCTTGGGCTCTCGAGTCTCATTGTGATGCATTATCTGTCTTGTCAGATCCTATTATGCCAAGAAAAAAGTTTGTGTAATCAGTATCTAGGTGCCTTGGGAATGTATTCATGTCCAAAAAATTCATCTAAAACTTTCTTTATTACCTTAGACCAAAAAAACAAAAAAAATGTTTTTAGGTGTGTTTTGAATGTTCGTTCATCTGTCCGTAAGACTTACATGAAAATAGTACCTAAGAAGAACTCTTGAATGACAAGAGCTAAACATTCTACATTTGAACGAAAAGTCTTGTTATTTCATTCCCTCTTATATTCAAGGCTCAATTAACCGAAGAGTCCGCTTTATTACCGTATGTTTCGGTAAGCAAATTACTATTATTTTCCTAGTTTTCGAAAGGTGGTGAGGTTTTGGAAGAGACAGATGGACAAATTTTGGGTGTCGAGGACCTTTTGAGTGTTGGTTTTTGGTTTGCTCACTCCTTATGGAGAGTTCGCGTTCATTGTACGTTATTGTTTAGTTTAGCTTTTTATGTCTTGCGTTCTTCAAGTCTTTGAGGATATATATATATATATATATATACACACACATATATATATATATATATGTGTGTGTGTGTGTGTGTGTGTGTGTATGTAATATATGTATGTGTCTGTGTTCTATACACACATGCATATATATATATATATGTATATATATATATATATATATATAAGCAGAGTACTGAAAACCTTTGGCAATTTTAGTATTTGATTTTCCTGGGCAACGTCCATAGCCAGTTGCCTTATCTCCATTACTTGCACGGAACTGGTCCAACGCATAAGTGAGGGATGTCAATCATTTTGATTAAAGTGCAATTAAAGGCTCGCAATTGAATTTTCAATTCTCGTCAGCTGAAATCTTGATTCTTTTATTTTTGGGGGGGAAGGTTAGATTTTACTAAAACCTGATTAATGGTTAAAATAATCTTGAATAACTTCTAAAAACTAATATAAGAAATGGATGGTTAGCTGGTTGTTAGATTTTACTAAAACCTGATTAATGGTTAAAATAATATTGAATAACTTCTAGAAACTAATATAATGAATGGGTGGTTGCTGGGTGTTAAATTTTACTAAAACCTGATTAAGGTTTAAAATAATCTTAAATCATTCCAAGAAACTAATATAGGAAATGGATGGTTAGCTAGAGTACTGAAACCTGATTAAAGTTTGAAGTAATCTTAAATAATTCCTAGAAACTAAAATAGAAAATGGATGGTTAGCTGGTATTTAGATTTTACGAAAACCTGATTAAAGTTTGAAGTAATCTTAAAAACTCCTAGAAACTGATATAGGAAATGGATGGTTGGCTGGTTGTTATATTTTACTAAAATCTGATTAAGGTTTAAAATAATCTTAAATACTCCTAGAAACTGATATAGGAAATGGATGGTTGGCTGCTTGTTAGGTTTTACTGAAACCTGATTTAGCTGTAAAGTAATCGTGAATAACTTCTAGAAACTAACATAGAAAATTGATGGTTGGCTAGTTCTAGGATTTTACTGAAACCTAATTAAAATTTCAAATAATCTTAAATAACTCCTACAAACTAATATGAAAAATAGTCTAGATATGGGAGACTGGCTTGTTGATGTTCAGTGTACTGGACAAGAGATTTCATGAGCATTTTGTCATTTTTATATAGGTAATAAATTGATAGATTCATAACAGAGCAATATTTAGCTGCGAAGTAAACTATACAAAGTTAAAATGTATTTTAACCTTTTTAAAGTTTACAGAACTTTGAAGACAGTAACAAAAGGGCATTCCGTTTCTAATCTGATGAAAAAACGTAATTTTTATCGGAAATTTCCGTAAAAATTTCCTGTTCTCATCCGTATTTCAGTAAAATACAGGCGACCGTAATTTCTACCCTACTTTGTTATTATCCTTTACATTTTGGTGACCGTAATATCATTCTTTTACGTCAATATATCCGTTTTCTAAACGGTATATGCCTGGCAACATTTATTCCAAGATCTTTTCCGTTTATTGAGGATGCCCAAATTGTGAGTTGAGTGAGTGCATGAGTAATAACGGTTATTTTCAATTGTCTATAGATACGTTTAAAGGCTTTAAAGGCCGCTCATGAGTGGCAGAGGCAAGGGAAAGTGACATTGCCCTGTCAAGCAGGACAATGCCCTAGAGACTGACCATATATGATCAGCGCCCTATGATCTCTCCACCCAAGCTATGACCAAGGAGGGCAATGGCTGCTGATGACTCAGCAGATAGACCTATAGGCTCCCCCAAAACCCTCTTTCTTAGCCCACAAGGTTGGTGAGGTTATAGGGACCAAAGAAACTAACGAGCTTGAGCGGGACTCGAATCCCAGTCTGGTGTTCACCAATCAGGGACGTTACCACATCGGCCATTTTCCATATACATCAAACGGAAGTCACGTGCGGAGTGAAATACAGCAGTTGTAAGGAAGAATCTGACATCTTTAGGGTTGTAGTGGCTGATGTTGTAACGTCCCTGACTGGTGAACGCCAGATTGGGGTTCGAGTCCCGCTTAAACTCGTTAGTTTATTTGGTCACTGCAACCTCACCATCCTTGTGAGCTAAGGAGGAGGGGGGGGGAGCCTATAGGTCTATCTGCTGAGTCATCAGCAGCCATTGCCTGGCTCTCCTTGGTCATAGCTTGGATGGAAAGGGGCTTGGGCGCTGATCATATATAATATGGTCAGTTTCTCGGGCAATGTCACTGTCCCTTGCCTCTGCCATTCATGAGCGGCCTTTAAACCTTTAAACTGGATATTACGACTTAGGAGTTCCACTTCAAATTTGAGTAAATGGCAGTTGATTGAAGTTTGGGAACCGCAACTTGGGTCACATTCACGACTTGTGTCACTTCCTTGTAATTGCGATGTCGTTCAGAAATACAATTACTCTATAAATAGATTGTGAGAGGCGTAGTTCAGTTCCCAGTGGTCTGCGTTATTTTTGAATAAGTGCAAATACGCAAAAAGTAATGAAATACTTGACAGTAAAACCAAAATTTTTACCAATGTTATTTCTGAATAAGTACAAAAACGAAAAAAGTAATGAAATACGTTACATTAAAACTTAAATTCTTAACAATGTTATTTCTGAATAAGTGCAAATACGCAAAAAGTAATGAAATACGTTACATTAAAACCTAAATTCTTAACAATGTTATTTCTGAATAAGTGCAAATACGCAAAAAGTAATGAAATACGTTACATTAAAACCTAAATTCTTAACAATGTTATTTCTGAATAAGTGCAAATACGCAAAAAGTAATGAAATACGTTACATTAAAACTTAAATTCTTAACAATGTTATTTCTGAATAAGTGCAAATACGCAAAAAGTAATGAAATACGTTACATTAAAACCTAAATTCTTAACAATGTTATTTCTGATAAGTCCAAATACGCAAAAAGTAATGAAATACGTTACATTAAAACCTAAATTCTTAACAATGTTATTTCTGAATAAGTGCAAATACGCAAAAAGTAATGAAATACGTTACATTAAAACCTAAATTCTTAACAATGTTATTTCTGATAAGTCCAAATACGCAAAAAGTAATGAAATACGTTACATTAAAACCTAAATTCTTAACAATGTTATTTCTGAATAAGTGCAAATACGCAAAAAGTAATGAAATACGTTACATTAAAACCTAAATTCTTAACAATGTTATTTCTGAATAAGTGCAAATACGCAAAAAGTAATGAAATACGTTACATTAAAACCTAAATTCTTAACAATGTTATTTCTGATAAGTCCAAATACGCAAAAAGTAATGAAATACGTTACATTAAAACCTAAATTCTTAACAATGTTATTTCTGAATAAGTGCAAATACGCAAAAAGTAATGAAATACGTTACATTAAAACCTAAATTCTTAACAATGTTATTTCTGAATAAGTGCAAATACGCAAAAAGTAATGAAATACGTTACATTAAAACCTAAATTCTTAACAATGTTATTTCTGAATAAGTGCAAATACGCAAAAAGTAATGAAATACGTTACATTAAAACCTAAATTCTTAACAATGTTATTTCTGAATAAGTGCAAATACGCAAAAAGTAATGAAATACGTTACATTAAAACCTAAATTCTTAACAATGTTATTTCTGATAAGTCCAAATACGCAAAAAGTAATGAAATACGTTACATTAAAACCTAAATTCTTAACAATGTTATTTCTGATAAGTCCAAATACGCAAAAAGTAATGAAATACGTTACATTAAAACCTAAATTCTTAACAATGTTATTTCTGATAAGTGCAAATACGCAAAAAGTAATGAAATACGTTACATTAAAACCTAAATTCTTAACAATGTTATTTCTGAATAAGTGCAAATACGCAAAAAGTAATGAAATACGTTACATTAAAACCTAAATTCTTAACAATGTTATTTCTGATAAGTCCAAATACGCAAAAAGTAATGAAATACGTTACATTAAAACCTAAATTCTTAACAATGTTATTTCTGAATAAGTGCAAATACGCAAAAAGTAATGAAATACGTTACATTAAAACCTAAATTCTTAACAATGTTATTTCTGAATAAGTGCAAATACGCAAAAAGTAATGAAATACGTTACATTAAAACCTAAATTCTTAACAATGTTATTTCTGAATAAGTGCAAATACGCAAAAAGTAATGAAATACGTTACATTAAAACCTAAATTCTTAACAATGTTATTTCTGATAAGTCCAAATACGCAAAAAGTAATGAAATACGTTACATTAAAACCTAAATTCTTAACAATGTTATTTCTGAATAAGTGCAAATACGCAAAAAGTAATGAAATACGTTACATTAAAACCTAAATTCTTAACAATGTTATTTCTGATAAGTCCAAATACGCAAAAAGTAATGAAATACGTTACGATAAAACTAAAATTTTTATCAAACAAAACTTCAATTAGATAAATTTACTAATTTTACATAATTTCTTGGAAATTTTTGCCTTTAATCCTTGGTGTAATAAAGACTTATCTTCAACACTATTAAGGTTTCATGAAATATTCCTTATGAACAGATAGACTAACTGTCGATAGATATTTACTATTTTCTTCTCTAATTGTTGGATTTCAATTCTTGTTTGTGCAGAGTAAAACTAATCCCAATCTCGCTGTTGTTTTATCAAGAAGGAACATTAGAATCTTCTTACTACTTTTGAAAATGAAAATGAAGTAGACTTGATTGGAAGAATATATAAAACTTTAATTGTATAAAACGGAAAGTTGTTGCCAATGTAATCAACTATTGTACCTTGATCTATTTCACTTCCATGTTACTGTATTCCCTGCTTCCATTTTTATCTCGCTGTTGTTTTATCAAGAAGGAACATTAGAATCTTCTTACTACTTTTGAAAATGAAAATGAAGTAGACTTGATTGGAAGAATATATAAAACTTAAATTGTATAAAACGGAAAGTTGTTGCCAATGTAATCAACTATTGTACCTTGATCTATTTCACTTTCATGTTACTGTATTCCCTGCTTCCATTTTTATCTCGCTGTTGTTTTATCAAGAAGGAACATTAGAATCTTCTTACTACTTTTGAAAATGAAATGAAGTAGACTTGATTGGAAGAATATATAAAACTTTAATTGAAGTTGTTGCCAATCTAATCAGCTATTGTACATTGATCTATTTCACTTTCATGTTACTATATTCCCTGTTTCCATTTTTATCTCGCTGTTGTTTTATCAAGACGGAACATTAGAATCTTACTACTTTTGAAAATGAAAGTGAAGTAAACTTGATTGGAAGAATATATAAAACTTTAATTGAATAAACGTAAAGTTGTTGCCAATGTAATCAACTATTGTACCTTGATCTATTTCACTTTCATGTTACTATATTCCCTGTTTCCATTTTTATTGAGGGGGGAGGGTGGGGGGATGGGGGGCGGTAGGTAATAACCTTTCGTTCAACAAGACACATGAGCCTATACACTTCCCCCAAAAGCTTCTTCAAGTTTATGCACTTCGAGGAAAGTTCAAATTATCCTTGGATGTCAAAAACCTAATTGAAGGGAAGATTGAGTAACATTTCGTGCGATATAATCAAAGTTCTTGATAGGATGTTTACAAGAGTAAGGAGAATAGATTCCCTAAAAGTGCTGAGTTATAAGATCTCTATCATAAGGGTTAGTGTGGCCTACTGGAAACGTCCCTGCCTAACGATCTGCTGGATTGGGGTTCGAGACCCGCTCAGGCTCAATAGTTTCTTGTAGTGTCTGCAACCTCACCATCTTTTTGAGCTCAGGATGGGGTATTTGGGGAGCCTTTAGATCCACCTGTTGAGTCATCAGCAGCCATTCCCTGGACTTCCCTGGTCCTAGCTTGGATGGGTGGGGTCTTGGGCGCTGATCTTAGGGCATTGTCATTCCCTTGCCTCTGGCATTCATGAGCA
Organism: Palaemon carinicauda; assembly: GCF_036898095.1. Classification (NCBI taxonomy): domain Eukaryota; kingdom Metazoa; phylum Arthropoda; class Malacostraca; order Decapoda; family Palaemonidae; genus Palaemon; species Palaemon carinicauda. Next base: position 122,655,437 of record NC_090737.1, on the reverse strand, counting down.
ACCTTTAAACTTTTACATATTCTTTGAAGTACAAGATTTGAGACATGATAATTGGATATCAGGATAAAGAAGACAAATGGAAGTATGATTGGAAGATAAAGATGGAATATCATTGATAAAGATGAGGAAAAGTCTAGTTGAGAGAAGAGACCCTGGAAAATGCCAAGTGGGTCCAGATGTCTTGCTGTCAAAAATTCGAAGTAAAAGAGTCGAACAAAGGGCTTGACCCCCCCCCCCCTCCCCCCGCCCCTAATGGGAAGTTAATGCCGTCAGTACACCGCGTACTCAAGGGTCTTTGCAGTGCTCCTTCGGTCCCTAGCAGCACACAATTTTATTAATGGAGGCGGTGTGTTTGACAAAGGGTGGCTGTACTTTTGATAAAGAATAGTTGTGTTTTTGACAAAGAATAGTTGTGTTTCTGACAAAGAATAGTTGTGTTTCTGACAAAGAATAGTTGTGTTTTTGACAAAGAATAGTTGTGTTTTTGACAAGGGTGGCTGTACTTTTGATAAAGAATAGTTGTGTTTCTGACAAAGAAAAGTTGTGTTTTTGACAAAGAATAGTTGTGTTTCTGACAAAGAATAGTTGTGTTTTTGACAAGGGTGGCTGTACTTTTGATAAAGAATAGTTGTGTTTCTGACAAAGAATAGTTGTGTTTCTGACAAAGAAAAGTTGTGTTTTTCTCAAATGGGGTTTGTGATTTTTTATAAAGTGTGTGTTTTGAGAAAAGTTTGTATGTGTTTATGGCATAGTGTGTAGCATTATTGACCAAGGTTTTTTTTTCAATTTTGTCAAAATGTGTTTGTGTTTTTGGAAAACGTTGTATATATTTAGGACATAGTGTGTAATATTATTAAACAAGGGTTGTTTTAATTTTCAATTTTGTCAAAGTGTGTTTGTGTTTTTGGAAATGTTTGTAATGTTTATGACACAATGTGTTGTATTATTGACCAAGGATTGTTATGTTGACAAAGGGTGTTTGTGATTCACTAACAATAGGTTATTTTTCTGAGAAAGTAGTCATGTTTTTTGACAAAAGAGGGTTATATTTTTTACCATTCTACCGCCACATCCCAAGTAAATATTTGTAGCAGAAATTAAAGCCAGCTATTGTAACAATAGGAAAATTAAAGGCGTTATTTACGATAATCAGAGTAAAAATGAATTTTGACTCGTATTCAGATTCTCCTTGTTTTTAACACTGAATATCTTTGCATTATAAAAGTTCAGAAAATTCGAGGGATTGTTATAACACTTCATTCCGGCTGTCCCTGCCTAATATTTACAATATCCGGAGGTCTTGCTTTACATAAACCTTACTGGCAATGTGAAAAGAGGAAGGATTCGATGCTTACGAGATGCTTTTGATATAATATTATAGTCAAAGTTGGGTTTATGAATAATCATTTATACGAAACAAAGGATTAAAAAAGTATAAGTTTAATTCTAATGATGCCGCTTTTGTAATTAGCTATTACATCTGTATAAAAGGCCAATGTAAATGAAAGAAATTAAAGCTAGTTACAGCATCAGCACATCTCGGAAATGCTTAATAATGTTGATACAAATGTTGATAATCTCTCTCTCTCTCTCTCTCTCTCTCTCTCTCTCTCGGAAATTTTTACTAATATTATTACAAATGTTGATGATTCTCTCTCTCTCTCTCTCTCTCTCTCTCTCTCTCTCTCTCTCTGAAATGTTTATTAATGTTAATACAAATGTTGATGATTATCTCTCTCTCTCTCTCTCTCTCTCTCTCTCTCTCTCTCTCTGAAATGTTTACTAATGTTGATACAAATGTTGATGATTTCTCTCTCTCTCTCTCTCTCTCTCTCTCTCTCTCTCTGAAATGTTTACTAATGTTGATACAAATGTTGATGATTTCTCTCTCTCTCTCTCTCTCTCTCTCTCTCTCTCTCTCGGAAATGTTTACTAATATTATTACAAATGTTGATGATTCTCTCTCTCTCTCTCTCTCTCTCTCTCTCTCTCTCTCGGAAATGTTTACTAATGTTAATACAAATGTTGATGATTTCTCTCTCTCTCTCTCTCTCTCTCTCTCTCTCTCTCGGAAATGTTTACTAATATTATTACAAATGTTGATGATTCTCTCTCTCTCTCTCTCTCTCTCTCTCTCTCTCTCTCTGAAATGTTTATTAATGTTAATACAAATGTTGATGATTATCTCTCTCTCTCTCTCTCTCTCTCTCTCTCTCTCTCTCTCTGAAATGTTTACTAATGTTGATACAAATGTTGATGATTTCTCTCTCTCTCTCTCTCTCTCTCTCTCTCTCTCTCTCTCGGAAATGTTTACTAATATTATTACAAATGTTGATGATTCTCTCTCTCTCTCTCTCTCTCTCTCTCTCTCTCTCTCTCTCGGAAATGTTTACTAATGTTGATACAAATGTTGATGATTTCTCTCTCTCTCTCTCTCTCTCTCTCTCTCTCTCTCTCGGAAATGTTTACTAATATTATTACAAATGTTGATGATTCTCTCTCTCTCTCTCTCTCTCTCTCTCTCTCTCTCTCTCGGAAATGTTTACTAATGTTAATACAAATGTTGATGATTCTCTCTCTCTCTCTCTCTCTCTCTCTCTCTCTCTCTCGGAAATGTTTACTAATATTATTACAAATGTTGATGATTCTCTCTCTCTCTCTCTCTCTCTCTCTCTCTCTCGGAAATGTTTACTAATATTATTACAAATGTTGATGATTCTCTCTCTCTCTCTCTCTCTGAAATGTTTATTAATGTTGATACAAATGTTGATAATTCTCTCTCTCTCTCTCTCTCTCTCTCTCTCTCTCTCTCTCCCCGAAATGTTTACTAATTTTAATACAAATGTTGATGATTCTCTCTCTCGCTCTCTCTCTCTCTCTCTCTCTCTCTCTCTCTCTCTCCAAGTTATCACGGCGTAAGTTCACGTGGCCTAGTAACCTGCTAACCTGTGGTTAACGCAAATAAAAAATCAGGCTCTTATTACACGAACGAATATTTGCGTATGTAGTAGAGGGTTGTAATTTCAAAGGAGGGCGTAATTAGAAAGTAGCTATTACAGAGCAAGACAAATCTGTAATGAGAATGAAATACGCTTAATTGCTGTTGTTGGATTGGAAGAGTTTTTGAGTAACTAGCATATTTGAGTTCATAGTACTGCATATTTTTATCTTTTTAATCTTACTGATATAACGTCCTTTTATTTAGATTGGTAACGAATTTTTCTTTTTGATTTCACTATAGTAAGGGTATATCGTATTTAGTTAAAAATAAAAAATGAGAAATTGCAGGAAATCACGTTTGAAAATTAACAATATTCAAATGTCGATAATTCATTTTTCAAGGAAGTTCCTTGCGCCAGGGGGTCAAAATATGATTCGGTATATAACCTTGTAATACTGGCTTCCGGGTCATAGCCTTGAGCGTCTGGAAAGGGGGGCTGGGATGGGAAGTAATTAAAAAATGCTTGAAATCTCGTTTGAAAATCGACCATATTCAAACGTCTATAACTCTTTCATTTTTCATGATGTCTCAAATTTATTTTTGCATTCCAAAGCTCATTTTATATATTTTTCATCCTATATAACGTCACTCGCGTAATTATAATCATAACTCCACAATATTTACGATTAAGAGATAATGATTCATTTCTATTATTATTTTTTCTTTGTTAATCCTGTTTTTTTCTTTGCATGATATCGTATAATTTGTTTAATTTTATCCCAGGATTAGTCTCCCTTTCTTAATTCCTGTCGGTTTTCTGTTATTTGATTTCTTTTCGAGTAATTGTCTAATGATATCCCAAGAATAATGGATCGATTAGTAATGATACATTCTCTTAGAAATCCATTCTCGTAATTCGTCTAGGTAATTAATGGTTTCCATAAGAAAAAACTACCTCAATAAAGAAGGTTTTTCTTATTGTGTTTTCGTATTGTTATGGTTTATACTATTTCAACACTTAATTATAAAAAAAAATGTGCAATCATATTTTTGTGCAAAATTGGTTTCCGTTAAAATAATCAATAATAATTGATAAGAATATTTAGTGATGCATGATTTTAACATGGTGGTTTATCATAATTGATAATAACAAATAATTTCAAAGAAAAATTACTACATGGTTTTCTGTTACTTTGTAAAGAAAAATAATGGTTTTTAATATAATAAAGCAATATTTTTAAAAATATAATCCTGACAAAACAGATTTATTTAGAAGTTTCAAAGAAAGATTTTTTGAAAAATAACAAAAGATTTTCGCAAGTTTCATTGATATGTAAAATTCAGTGAAATTAATATACTGTTAACATTTAATAATTACGAAGTTATACTAAGCTGTTATATGACTATTCTAAGTTATTATAAGCAATATTAAACATTGTTAACATTTAATAATTACGAAGTTATACTAAGCTGTTATATGACTATACTAAGTTATTATAAGCAATATTAAACATTGTTAACATTTAATAATTACGAAGTTATACTAAGCTGTTATATGACTATACTAAGTTATTATAAGCAATATTAAACATTGTTAACATTTAATAATTACGAAGTTATACTAAGCTGTTATATGACTATTCTAAGTTATTATAAGCAATATTAAACATTGTTAACATTTAATAATTACGAAGTTATACTAAGCTGTTATATGACTATTCTAAGTTATTATAAGCAATATTAAACATTGTTAACATTTAATAATTACGAAGTTATACTAAGCTGTTATATGACTATACTAAGTTATTATAAGCAATATTAAGCATTAGACATGAGTTTTCAACGGATACTTACTGTACCACCTTGTTTCTTTGGGCCGGTTTGGTACAGCCTCGAGAAGACATCTCCTCCTGGTCCACCACCTCCCCCTCCAACTCCAACGCCTCCTCCAACTCCTCCTCCAGCAGTGTTCTTCAGGTTCTTACGGTTTGCCTCAGAGGCCGAGTTGTTCTTGTTGTTGTTGACTGCAGCCACAACTGCGTTCCCTGTCGCTGCTGTTTTAGCCGCAGCCTTCATGGTCGCCTTGGCGTCCAAGGGTGGTTCTTTACCCACTGGGCCCTTTGGAGGCACATCTGCTTTGGCGTTGGCGATGACTGTTGCGTTAGCAGAATTTCGGTCGCTCTTTTTGTTGCTGTGGAGGCGCTCGAAGACGTCCTCCACCTTGTGCTGGGGTGCGACAAGGGGGGCCGTGATGAGGCCATTCCCTGGGGGCATATTCGTCCCCAGTTTGTTGTTGGCGTTGTTGAAGGCGTTGTAACCGGCCACGCCCGTCTGGTTGTAGCTGTTGTTGATGTTGTAGTAGTTGTTTCCGGCGTCCAAGTTGTCGTGGGCGTTGTTGAAGGCAACTTTGTTGTTTTTGTTCCCGATTTGGTTGTTCCCGTTTCCTTTGTTGGTGGGATTGGTGCTGTTGGCTGTCTTCGTAGTGCCGTTCAGTTTGTTGTTGAGCGCCTGGTATTCTGACGTCAGGTACTCCAAGCTCTCTGGCACTATGCCGCTGGCGATGATGATTGGCTCCGACAGAGGCAATGCTTTATCTTTAAGGGCTGTTCGAATTTCATCCTTTTTGTTTATAGCATTGCCGTATTTGGCGTCGGTAGTTTTGAGGATGCTATGTCTTACCTCTTGGTTCTTAATCCTAGCTGTCTGGGCGCCCCTGCTCTCCTTGACTTTGTTGTTCCACTGGGCCATATCATCGTCCATATAAGGCATTCTATCCAGCGAATCTTTCCCATACAGAGCCTGTCTGTTTGATTCTCCCGGAGGTTTCACTTCCAGCGGCCCTTGACTTCTCTGCCACAGACTATCAGGGGCACCGAGGCGATCAAAGTAGCCCCTACCTCCGGGCAAGTGGTCTCCGAGACCTATCGTTCGGTTCCCCGCTCCAAGGGCAACGCTATGGGCCACGGCCATGGACACCGTCGAGATGACGTTCTCAGGCCTCTCTACGGATGCCATAGAAGGCCCCCGTGGTTTCAGATGAAAGGGCATGTCTGTTTCTCCCGTTGTGTTCTCTGTGGGAGACGGGCCAGCGAGGTCACCTGTGTTTGACCTCGCCGATTCCTCCAAGGCTTCGACGATTACATCGCCTCTGTTGTTGGGTGATTTATCATCAGTGTCTGTGGCTTTTTCCTCGCCATCCTTGTCGGTGGATTCATCTTTCTTGTCGCTGGTTTTATCTTTCTCTTCTGTTTCCCCTCCGTCTTTTTTGTCACTGCTTTTATCTTCTGTTTGCCCTCCTTCCTTCGTCTCGCCTTCCTTCACTTTATCGGAGGCTTTATCTTGTGCCTCAGCTTTAGTGGCTTCTTTGTCGTCATTCTCTACTTTTTCAGTGTCATTTTCATTCTCTTTCCCTTTATCACCTTCGCCTTTTTCGTCGTTAACTTTTTCAACGTCACCTGTTTTCTCATTTGCTTTATCTGGTTCTTCTTCCTTCACGTTTATAGTTTTATCCTCCTCATCTTCGTCCTTTTCCCCGTTTTTATCACTCTCACTCACTCGATCAAGATTTATCTCACTCTCAGGCACTTTATCAGAGTCTTCCTCTTTCCCCTTTGCTATATCAGAACCTTCCTCCTTTCCCTCTTTTTCCCCTTCCTTCTCACCTCCGTTCCTCACAACAGAACCCTCGTCCGATTTCTCACCACTGCCCTCTGTTGAGGCTTTCCCGCCACTACCCTCAGCTCCCAGGCTACCTTTCTCTCCATCCCCGGGTATTGATTGGTCTAAGGCAGTCTGCTCTTTCGGACCCGATTGGTCAGTCTGTTCTTTGCTTTCCCCTCCGGCCTCCTCATTGGTTGGCTTCGAGTCACTCTTTAATTCGGGTTTTTGTGAATGAATTGTTGAATCTGTTTTATCGCCTTGAGTTTCACTTCCTTTCGTAGATTTAGCGTTCAAGCTTAAGCTTGACTCAGATCTCGGAGTCTGACCTCGAACTATCAGAAAGTTTTCTTCTGCCGTAATTGCTACGAGAGATCTGCTTCTCTGAACGCCCCCTCTCTCTTTATCCTTTGTTTCATCGTCATCTTTCTTGTCAACACCATTGTCATTGTCGTCCCCCTCAGTATCGTCAAGCTTTGAAATTTCAGATCTTAAAGATTTCAGCTGCTCTATGGTTTCTAAGTCCGCATTTGATAATCTAGATGGCGTGTCATTGCCATTTTTGGACTCGGGGTCTGACCCAGCGCTCCCAGACAAATCTTTTTCACTGACAGCTCCGTTTTTGATGACAGATTTGTCAGAATTGACAGACATGTCAGTCAAGTTCTTATCCACTGTTGGTTTGTTTTCAGTAATTTTTGAAATGTCATTAGCTGCCACTAGGCCTAAGGAAGGTCTTGTGTTGTCAGCGGTACTTCCTGTGCCATCTTTTCCTTTAGATTCCTTTTTTAAAATAGATGAAAGCGGTAACGTGACACTTTCGGTCTTAGGATCGACCTTTGTTTTTTTATCATCGGAATTGTTTGACTCCTTATCGTTGGGCGTCGATGGCTCACCAGTTTTCATCTTTCTTTTGCCGATTATTTTCTCCGTGATGAATCTAGGCGAGATAATACTTCTCTTGACAGGCACAGGAGCTTTGAGTGTCTTTCCAGTTGTCCTCTTTGGCTGACGGGAAAATATTCCACCAAATTTAACTCTCTTGTTTTCGATAGGAGTATCTTCATCATTCGCCTTCTTATCGGCTGTTTCGCCGCTCTTATGAACCGGTACAACTTCACCTTCTGTTACAGAAGGGATCCCTGTCTCTTGGTTAGGTTCTTTAACCTCGACTCCTTTCGCATCATTTAGTAGTTGTTCTTTCTGTGGGATTACATCGTTACCCGAGATTTCTATTCCTTTCCCAATCTTTGGAACAGAAACTCCTTTCACATCATTAACGTTTGAGAGCCCCATATCCTTAACATGACTATCAGTAGCGTCAAGGTTTCCAGAATCTTTAGTTTTATTGGTTTTTGAATATCCATCACCTTTTTTCTTTAGACCTTTATCATTCTTCGCCATAGTTTCTTTAGTAACCAGCTCTCCAGTAGCCTTAATTGTTGAATACCCAGAATTCGAAGCTGCCAATTTCCTTGCATCTGTTATTTTCTTTTCTCCAACATCCTTAGAATTAGTTTCTCCATCTTTGTTGATCTTCGAATCGATAGTGTCCTTAGCTTCAGTGTCTCCATTTTCCTTGATCATTGAACCTCCAGTGCTGCTTGTTTTTGAAACTTCAGCGCTGTTAATCTTTGAAGCTTCAGCGCTGTTAATCTTTGATCCTTCAGCACTGTTAATTTTTGAACCTTCAGCACTGTTAATCTTTGAACCTTCAGCACTGTTAATCTGTGATCCTTTGGTACTGTTAATCTTTGAACCTCCAACACTGCTAATCTCTGAAACTTCAGCACTGTTAATCTTTGATCCTTCAGCGCTGTTAATCTTTGATCCTTCAGCACTGTTAATCTTTGATCCTTCGGTACTGTTAATCTTTGAACCTCCAGCGCTGCTAGTCTTTGAACCTTCAGCACTGTTAATCTTTGAACCTTCGATACTATTAATCCTTGAACCTCTAGCACTGCTAGTCTTTGAAACTTCAGCGCTGTTAATCTTTGATTCTTCAGCACTGTTAATCTTTGATCCTTTAGCACTGTTAATCTTTGATCCTTCAATACTGTTAATCTTTGAACCTCCAACGCTGCTAATCTCTGAAACTTCCGCGCTGTTAATCTTTGATACTTCAGCACTGTTAATCTTTGAGCCTTCAGCACTGTTAATCTTTGAACCTTCAGCACTGTTAATCTTTGAACCTCCAGCGCTGCTAGTCTTTGAAACTTCAGCACTGTTAATCTTTGACGTTTCAGCACTTTTAATCTTTGAAGCTTCAGCACTTTTAATCTTTGAACCTCCAGCACTGTTAATCTTTGAACCTCCAGTGCTGTTAGTTGTTGAACCTTCAGCACTGATAATCTTTGAAGCTTCATTGCTTTTATTTGTTGAGCCTTCAGCACCGTTGATCTTTGAAACTTCTGTGCTGTTGACCTTTGAAGCTTCAGTGCTGTTATTCTTTGAAGTTTCAATGCTGTTAGTCTTTAAGCCTTTTGCACTGTTAGTCTTTGAAGCTTCAGTGCTGTTTATCATTGAGCCTGCATTGCTGTTAATATTTGGAGTTTCAGCACTTTTGCTCTTTGAACCAAGTGCACTCTCAGTCTTTGAATCTCCCACATTGTTAGTCTTCGAAGCTCCTTCATTGTCAGTTTTTGATCCTCCTGCGCTATTGGTATTTGAATTGCTAATTTCTTTGGTCACTGGATCAACCATTTTGCTGTTGTTTGAACTGTTGGTCTCTGAAGCCTTCATCTCCTTGGCCTCTGCATTTTCAGTTTCCATTGTAGTTGAGTCTCCGGCACTGCTTGTCTCTGAAGCCTTTATCTCCTGAGCATCTGCATTTTCAGTTTCCTTTGTAGTTGAGCCTCCAGCACTGTTGGTCTCTGAAGCTTTTATTTCCTTGGCCCCTGCATCTTCCGTGTCCTTGTTAGTTGAGCCTCCAGCACTGCTGTTCTCTGTAGCCTTTATCTCCTTGGCCTCTGCATTTTCAGTTACCATTGTAGGTGAGCCTCCAGCACTGTTGGATTCTGAATCTTTAATCTCTCCACCAGTATCAGGCTTTTGCTCTCCAGCATCCTCTGTCTTTTGATCTTCAGCACTGTTATTTTCTGAATCACCAGCATCCTTGGACAGTGGATCTTTTATACCTTCCATCACTGGATTGCCGATATCCTTTCCCTCTGAATTCAACCCAGTGTCATTTACTGTGGTCTGCGAAGGCTCGTTTTTAATCTTTGCAATATTGAGTAGGTCTTTTTCCTCATTAATGGCACTCATGCGACCGTCTGGAGGAGGACGAGAGTTTACTTGTAGTGATTGTGTTTCTTCTGGTAAATTCTGATCGCCATTAATCCTTGCCTGTGGCTGAGATAAATAACTTCTTTCTTGAGACTCACCGTTCATCATAAGAGAATTTCTAGTTTTTGCAGCATCAAGTGTCAATGAATTGTCAGTAACGTTACTGCTAACCCCATCAGAAACAGATTGAGGGTATATAATTGCATTTGTAGCCGGGACACTCTTAGGGTTAACCATAGTATTCCTATCGTAAGTATCTCGAACATTATTCATTACCTTCCCATCATAGTAATTCTGAGAAACATAAGCAGCATTCTTATCTGAAGATTGCCGAGTGGCGTTATAAGCAGTGCTTCTATTCAGAGGATCTTGATAGTTGTTCGTACCATTTCCATTAACAGCATATCCTGTATTATTCACAGTGCCGCGACCACGACCTGCACGATTGTTATTCATCCCTAATGAATCAAAATTCGCATCTACTACAGTACCATAGCTAACATGCGTCGCCCTGCTCGGTTGAAGTTCTTTCGTCGGCTTTAGTATCCCCTTATGTTCTCGGTTCTCAAGAGCTCCACTGACGTTACCTGGCCCTGAGTAATTCTTTGGTGGTACTACGTAGCTTTCATAACGCGCTAGCTCTGGCTCAGGGGGAAAGTTGTATCCTCCTTTCCCTTTGTAATAACCTGTGCCGTGGACTTCCGGTTGCTGATAGCCTTGGTCGTAATACCCAGTGGAGTAGTAACTTCCTGCTGTGTTTCTGGTGGCGTAGCCGTAGGGGTTGACCTTAGCAACAGTGGGCTGGCCTTGGACCACACGATAAGAGTTTGGTGCAGCGTACTGTGGGACTGTCCTCTCGGGTGACCGTGGCCTCCTGTAGTTGGAGAAGTATCCTCTGAAATAAACCAGAAAGAGATAAGTTAAGAGGATAACCTAAATGTTTTTTTTTTTTATTCTCATAAATACAAACATACTTGTGTGTATATGTGTGTGTTTATGCATGCGAGTATATATAGCGTATGCACTCAAGCTGTCAGGAGAGTATCAATAAGAGAAATATCCTTACTAAAAGTCTGTTCTTACTCCTAATGCAAGAAAACTCTTAATACCTTGAAAAATCAA
>NC_090737.1:122626929-122639429 GCF_036898095.1 Palaemon carinicauda | reverse complement strand
TTCTTCTTCTTCTTCTTCTTCTTCTTCTTCTTCTTCTTCTTATTATTATTATTATTATTATTATTATTATTATTATTATTATTATTATTATTACTATTATTATCATTATTACTATTGTTATTGTTATTATTATTATTATTATTATTATTCTACTTCTTCTTTTTCTTCTTCTTCTTCTTCTTCTTCTTCTTCTTCTTCTTCTTCTTCTTCTTCTTCTTCTTCTTCTTATTATTATTATTATTATTATTATTATTATTATTATTATTATTTTCATGTTAGTGTACCCAATTGTCATCGTCATCATCATCATTATTATTATTATTATCATTATTATTATTATTATTATCATTATTATTATTATTATTATTATTATTATTATTATTATGTCTTATGTGCATCCAGGACCCTCATTGCATTCTTTGCCTATCCTATCTCATGATTCCCCTCACCTCGCATTGTATTATTATTATTATTATTATTATTATTATTATTATTATTATTATTATTATTATTATGTCTTATGTGCATCCAGGACCCTCATTGCATTCTTTGCCTATCCTATCTCTAATTCCCCTCACCTCGCATTGATTCTTAGTCAGACATTCACTCCATTATGCTCATATGAGTCAACCACTTCCAAGCTGGCTTTCTTCCTTCAATCATCATAGCTGTCATTTATTCACTAAACCTCCTAAATATATTTTTCTCTTTCGATATTTTTCTTTTTCACGAGTCCCTGTAATTTCTCTTCACTGTTCCTAATCTGTGTCAGTCAGGGTGTTCTACGTGGAACCACCTTTCTTCAAACCTGCTTTTGTTTTTCTGTTTTCTCGCACTTGCTCTCTATCCTCTTTTTTCTTTTTTGTATTATCAAACAGACAAGGAGACTTAACACGCCTTCGTTAAAGATCCATTGTCCGCACGTTTCAATGGCAACATTGAATACTAGCAACACTTTAAGTTTTCAACAAGCTGAATTCATGCATGGCATAAACGGGCTTTGTTATTTACACTAGTTTTCCTGTATGGAAAGTCTTTGTGACTCCGATTTTTTTTCCTAGTTCCCTATTCCTCTCCAAACCATATTTTCCTTCCCTTTCCATCTGTCGCATCCTGCTTCTTCAACTAGTATTGTAGCTTTGCTTATAATGATAATATTGATAATGATGATGATAAAATAAGATAATAATAATAATAATAATAATAATAATAATAATAATAATAATAATAATAATAATAATAATAACATCAAAATCTTGAATAAGTCTTTTCGGATCCTCCAAACACTGTTATGTCATATTTTTTTCATATTATCCCTAATGAAATTCTCTTGAATAAATTCTTTCTTCAGAACAGAGTTGAAAAACAAGACGTAAAATAAATGTGGATTTCGAGTGTTCGTTTGTACCCTTTTTCAAGCTACACTTTTATTACTCATGCTATTCAGAAACTGGATTACTCTATTCAGCCACTGAATTACATTATTCAACAAATGAAGTACTCAAATCCGAAACTGAATTACCCCTATTTGGCAATTGAATTATTCTATCCGGCAACTGAATTACTCTATTCAAATAAATTACTCTATTCAGCAACTGAATTACTATATTCAGCAACTGAATTACTCTATTCAGCAACTGAATTATTCTATTCAGCAACTGAATTACTCTATTGAGCAACTGAACTATTCTATTCAGCAACGTAAATACTCTATTTAATAACAGAATTACTCTATTCAGCAACTGAATTGTTCTATCCAATGACTGAATTGTTCTATTCAGCAACTGAATGATTATATTTAGCAGCTGAATTAATCTACCCAGTAACTGAATTACTGTACCAGTAACTGAATTACTGTACCAGTAACTGAATTACTGTATTCAGCAACTGAATTACTCAATTCAGCAACTGAATTACTTTATTCAGCAACTGAATTGCTCTATCTAGGAACTGAAATACTTTATTCAGCAAGTGAATTATTCTATCCAGTAACTGAATTACTCTATTCAGCAACTGAATTATTCTATTCAGCAACTGAATGATTCAATTCGGCCACTGAATTGTTTTATTCAGCAAATGAATTACTCTGACCCCTGGTATGCAGCATATCATTCATAATATAAATTCCCTGTCCTTTAAATTTACCTTCTAAATTTATTGCGCTATCTGCATATTAAAAAATATTCCTTCTAAATTTCAAAGTTAGACTTCACTCTATGCCATGAATAATCAATGATAAATTATACAGTAACATGTCTTATTACATATTGCATGCACCTTCTACCCACTCAATTTTCATATTTTGAAGAATCTGGAATGGGGTTGAAAGCATTCTTAGGAATGAGATATCCTTAATTTTTATATTTTAAGGAATCCGGAATTGGATTAGAAACGTTCTCAGGAATGAGTTATCAACAGTAGAATTTATTCCACATAATTTGGCACATTACATTGCAATAGTAATTCCCGAATCCATTTGGGGCTAAGACACTAAACGGTGATTCACGTGACGTATGCTATATCATTCCAAAATAGTAATAATAATAATAATAATAATAATAATAATAATAATAATAATAATAATAATAATAATAATAATAATAATAATAATAATAAAGCACTTTACTTCTTGGGTTATTTTGAAGTGGCCCTGAAATCAAAGCCTTCGCACGTCTTATTTAGAATCTCCATATATTTTTCAAGATCCAGCTAGACGAAGATCAACTCTATATCAGTTTATTTTCACATTCAAACTTACAATATGTTTGTAGAAGAATTAGGTTACCGAGGTATTCTAAATAGTTTCACGTAACTCTATTAAAAGCTGATTTTAAACTCTAGAAATTCTGTAATATTATTACTATTATTATTATTATTATTATTATTATTATTATTATTATTATTATTATTATTATTATTATTATTATTATTATATAAGCTACAACCCTAGTTGGAAAAGGTGCTATAAGCCCAAGATGCTATAAGCCCAAGTGCTCTAACATCGAAAAATAGTCCAATGAGGGAAGGAAATAAGGTAATAAATAAACTACAAGAGAAGTAATAAACTATTAAAATGAGATATTTTAACAATAAGAATTTAAATTGATCTCTCGTTATTGATGAATGTTAATTTTAACTATCATAAATGTTACATATATGTAGTGGTCACCGAGATTACGCAACATAAACCCGGTCTCCGTACGGAAGAAGTGCTGTTAATACTTCTCACGTTTTGCTCTGTAGCCATTACATTAAAGGTTTCTTTGCGTCCGCATTTTAGCCCCTAGGTTACCACCGTCACCTCTTCCTTTTCTCTTTTCATTTTTGATAAATTCTATATAAATATTTGAGAGTTTTCTTTCTAGTTGTACTTCAACCTGATTAACTTACGCACCATAGCACCTGGTTATATGTCAAAATCCTGTCATTTAAATCGTAAACATATTATTAATACAATTGCTCTTTTTCTCCAGTTATACTTCATCCCTGATTAACGTACACTTAAAAAAAAACCGTAATTTTAATCGGAATTTCTCCGTAAAAATATACTGTTCTCAGCTGTATTTTAGTAAAATACAGGCGGCCGTAATTTTACTGTATTTTGTTATTATCTTTTACCGTTTGGTGACCGTAATATCACTTCTTTACGTCAATATATCCGTTTTTAAAACGGAAATAATCTTGGAATAAATGTTTCCAGCTATTTACCCTTTTTTTAAATGCAAATTTTTAACTATACGTATCCACAGTGGTTATATGCTCAAAATTCTGTCAATCATATCGTAAACATACTATTAATCCAATTTCAGTTTTCACCCGTTATACTTGATCCCTGATTGACATACGCATCCAAAGCGCCTGGTTATATGGTAAAAAATTTGCTAATCAAATTATAAACCTAGTATTAATGCAATTGCAGTTTTTCCCAGTTGTACTTCATCACTGATTGATGTACGTATCCACAGCGATTGTATGCTCAAAATTCAGTCAATCAAATCAAATTGTAAACCTAGTATTACGCGTTCTTCGCTGGGTTGCACGAACGAATTTCGATATCATAATCTGTTTATCAACAATGTCAGTTTCCTTTTAAGGGTGGGGTTATTGTCAACCGAATGAATAACATCTTATCCTCTACATAATGCCCGTAAATTTAATACTATTTAATTCAACTCATTAGGTCCTTTAGTGTCTGCAATCCTTGTGAGCTAAGTATGGAGGGTTTGGGGGAACCTCTAAGATTACCTGCTGAGTCATCCTAACTTGGGTGGAGAGGGGACTTGTACGCTGACCATATGTATATATGCTCAGTCTCCAGGACATTGTCCTGCTTGCTAGAGAAATGTCACTTTCCCTTGCCTCTGCCATTCATGAGCGGCCTTCAAACTTTTAAACACAGTGTAGAAATATAATGGCAAACGTTTAACTATGATTAGTGGCTTAAGATATATACCCAATCCATGTATATCTTAATTTCCGGTTTCCAAGTGAAGTTCCTTCCCCTTTTATTGGTAATTTCGTCATGTCACTTGCAAGGTTTCGAGGGCTATTCATTTTCTATTTACAGGCATCTGTTATATATTGATTTTGTTGATAAATTTTGTTTACAGCATCGTGAATCACTGTCTAAACTTTAATTATGTATTTGTACTCACAACTACTCGCACACATTCTCTCTCTCTCTCTCTCTCTCTCTCTCTCTCTCTCTCTCTCTCTCTCTCTCTCTCTCTCTCTCTCTCTCTCTCTCGTGTATATACTGTAATATTCACATATATATGCATATTATATATTTTATATATATATATATATATATATATATATATATATGTGTGTGTGTGTGTGTGTATATACAGTGTATATATATATATATATATATATATATATATATATATATATATATATATATGTGTGTGTGTGTGTGTGTATACATTATATATATATATATATATATACATATATATATACACACAGTATGTATATATATATATATATATATATATATATACATATATATACATATACACACACACATATATATATATATATATATATGTGTGTGTGTGTGTGTGTGTGTGTGTGTGTGTGTGTGTGTGTGTATCCTAAGAAAGTTCTTTGGAAAGAAATGAAAAGGTTGAAGCCAAAAAAGATATATTAAGTTGATGCAATGTTGGATCACTAGTGAATCGCAGCAATGCGCAGGTAGAAGTGGCATTAATTGGCGGAACACCATTTGAAAAGTAGGTTTGGTTGGAAAATATGTCCTAAAGGAATGGTGGAGAGGGGTAATTTTACAATTGCATATAAGTCAAGTTGACTGTGAGAATCATTGAGGAATAACATTGCATACCACAAATGATGTATGGTTAGAATTTGATTGATAAAGTAAGTCAAGTGACAAAAGAAGTGTGGGTATTTTTATAAAACAGTTAAGTGAGAAGTGGTAAATATATATATATAAAATATTAAGTGAAAAGTAAAAAAATGGAGAATGTTGAGGAATGTAAAGCGACTAACTGTTAGTGTGATGGAAGTAAGCATCCATTCAAGTATATAGGAAATAGTGACAGGCTTGGTATAGAAATGGTTTGATAGAAGGATATATTAGGTCTACCCAGCTGTTCAATATATTTATGAATGAAATTATGTGAAAAATATGAGTATGGAGAGTGGATTTTGTGTGATAAGAAAATGAGGTGGGGGATGCGATGTGGAGGCGTTGATGTGTGAAGGTTGTGTTAAATCAAGTTTGATATCTAACTAAAATGGGGATGATAAATTTAAATGATGGAAAGGAAACTAAGACTGCTGGAGTGGGCTGTTTGCATATTATTATTATTATTATTATTATTATTATTATTATTATTATTATTATTATTATTATTATTATTATTATTATTATTATCTATGCCATAACCCTAGTAGGAAAGCGGAATGCAATAAGCCCAAAGGCTCCAACAGGGAAAATAGCCCCTTGAGGAAAGGTAATAAGGTAACATATGAAATAGTGTGCCCGAGCGTACCCTTAAGCAAGAGAACTCTAACTCAAGACAATAGAATACCGTGGTACAGAGGCTATGTGATTTGAGAAGTATGAATACACGTATAAGTGGTAAAAATGGCAGCGTAGGTGAAACTGCAGATCAGATGGTTTGATCATGTGTAAAAGACGGGAGTTATATTATTGAAAAAAGGTGTATATTACGAGTATTAAAGTGTTATAATTAGAAAAGGGTGGATGAGGGTGTGAGATCTAGGAAACGTATGTGTAAGGAGTTGATGAATGATACAATTTGTCTAGGGGGGTTCGCTATCCTGCTTATGGGCACTCCATATGGGTAGATAAAATCATAACTGTTAAGGAAGTTTTACTACTTTACAACACATGAGGTTTATTCAGGAATTAGCAGTTGAAAGATGAGTTTGGTAGTGAATATATATATACATATATATATATATATATATATATATATATATATATATATATATATATATATATATATATATATATGTGTGTGTGTGTGTGTGTGTGTGTGTGTGTGTGTATACAAATGTGTGCGTATATATACATATATATATATATATATATACATATATATATACATATATATATATATATATATATATATATATATATATGTGTGTGTGTGTGTGTGTGTGTGTGTGTATTTGTATAGAAATCGTAAAACTGACACGTGATGAGCATGAAATATGTATTATAGCCATGAAAGGAAATGTGAATCGACTTGATTGGAATTGTTACTTAAGCTTTATTGGTGACGTCATCGAACTAAATCCAATCAAGTCTTTTCACTTTTCCTTTCGTGGCTATATATATTTTACGTTCATCACGTGTCAGTTTTCGTGAGTTCTACACACACACACACCACACACACACACACACACACACACACACACACACACACACACACATATATATATATATATATATATATATATATATATATATATATATATATATATATATATATATATATATATACATATATATATATATATATATATATATATATATATATATATATATAGAGAGAGAGAGAGAGAGAGAGAGAGCGAGAGAGAGAGAGAGAGAGAGAGAGAGAGAGAGAGAGAGAGAGAGAGAGAGAGCAAAAGCTAGTAAGGTATTATAAGACACTTTAGTACCTAGAACTTTCGTGCATGTTAATACACACTTTTTCAGAGTACTTTTTATAGAAACCTGAAGAAGTGTGTGTTAAAATACATGAAATCGCTAAGTACTGAAGTATTTTAACTATTTCCTACTGGCTTTTGCTGTTTAATAAGTCACGTGATCCTTGTGACAGCAAAACACACACACTATCTCTCTCTCTCTCTCTCTCTCTCTCTCTCTCTCTCTCTCTCTCTCTCTCTCTCTCTCTCTCTCTCTCTCTCTCTCTCTCTCTATATATATATATATATATATATATATATATATATATGTGTGTGTGTGTGTGTGTGTGTGTGTGTGTGTGTGTGTGTGTATTGAGAGAGTCTTTCTTATGTGACATATTTGTTACCCATTTGAAGATGTAAATTTCGTTTTCTCTCATGGCATATACCGTACCAAAAGTAAAAGAAAACGAGTTTTATGGGTGACTACATTTATTCTCTTAGGCATGTTATTACCGCCGCGTTGAAGAATTCGATGCTTCTTAAATATAATCGCGAAACTGTAATTTAGTCCTGTATCACCGTGCCTTTGTAAGTGTTTTTAGTGATTTATTATTATACAAATTCAATTTTGATGTAAAATTGGAAATAATGTCAATTGTAATTTAACGGACGAATTGTACTGCAAGAGGTAGCACAATTGATTAAGTTTTTTTCTGTGTTTCAGTTAAAGAATCCTATATTATCGTAACTATAACAGATTATTATTATTCTAATAGTAGCAGTAGTAGTAGTAGTAGTAGTAGTAGTAGTAGTAGTAGTAGTAGTAGTAGTAGTAGTAGTAGTAGTAGTGTAGTTTTATGTATTATGTACTGGGTATTATGATTGCTAATGTCATTACATTCAAACAAAAAATATTCATTAATTTTTTTTTACACAAATAAGATAAATACATGTATTATTAATTCTTTACACACGCATAGTCATATATATATATATATATATATATATATATATATATATATATATATATATATATATATATATATATATGTATATATATGTATATATATGTATATATATATATATATATATATATATATATTTATATATATATATATATATATATACATGTATGTATATATATATATATATATATATATATATATATATATATATATATATATATAATATACATATATATATATATATATATATATATATATATATATATATATATATACACACACAAATTATGTCCAGTGTAAATTCTTAGGATTTTTAGTGATCTGTCTACCCTGAAGAAATGTTATAATTCTTTCATTCGGCCACGGTAGAAATTATATTTTCCTTTATGAAATTCAGCTGCTGAATCATTCTAATTTGTAGGATAAAACAAGCGAACTATTAAATTCCTTATCCCTGATTTGGACATTAACCTCGGGAGCCTTCAATCAGCTAGTTCCTTTTGCATGTTGCTTGAAACTTTTCATCTTTTTAACCAACTATGGAATTATATTTTCCCGACTGTACCATGCAGTGAGTTGTCATAGGAAGTTAGTCATTTCTAAGTCTTGCTTTTGTCGTTACAACGACAGAACCTTAACATGGCGACAAATAACGGTTAGTGCAATGTGACCCCATAGGTTTAAAAACCCTCATGAATGGGGGGAGGGGGTGGCAAAGGACAGTGAGATTGCCCTATCGAGTAGGACAAAGCCCTAGAGACTGACCTTATATATATATATGATCAACGCCCAACCCCCTCTCCACCCAAGCTAGGACCAAGGAGGGCCAGGCAATTGCTGCTGATGACTCAGCAGATAGGCCTACAGGCTCCCCCAAACCCACTAACCTTAGCTCACAAGGAAGGTTAGGTTACAGCGACCGAAAAACTAACGACTTTGAGCGGTACTCGAACCCAAGTCTGGCGTTCACCAATCAGGGACGTTACGACTTCGGCCACCACAACTCTTACAGACAAAGACCCACGGCATCATTATCGTGCATGGGCCATAACCTCGCGAAGTATGGCGATTGTTAGCGATCTTGTCGTTAATACATCATTGTCATGTCGTAATGAACGAAATATTGGCAGTTAAGACTATCACGGCCTCAGGTTACGTATGTGTGACTCGGGCATTAAGCTCAATGCTACACAGTATTCTAGAAATGTTATTCCAGCTGTGGCCATATTTTAGAATGATCTTCACAATCTGGTGGTTAAATTAGTGGTATTTCAAACTTTTAAATGCTTTTCTGTTAAAGGGAGATATACGTCTTTTTATATGTATTATGTGACTTGTCTCGTTTATTTTTTTTTTTAATTTCTCTTTATGATTTATTCATTATCTGCAACGATTTGTTTAGATTTTGTTCGTACAACTTGCTTATATTCCAGTTAATTATTTCTTATCGCATCGTGATCGCAGCTACGTTGATGATAATGACACACACACACATATATATATATACATATAACATATATATATATATATATATATTTATATATATATATATATATATATATATATATATATATATACGTATATATATATATATATATATATATATATATATATATATATAATATATACATATATATATATATATATATATATATATATATATATATATATATATATAGAGAAGAGAGAGAGAGAGAGAGAGAGAGAGAGAGAGAGAGAGAGAGAGAGAGAGAGAGAGAGAGAGAGAGAATCTATTGTTTATAGCAAAAAAAAGTGTATATTATTTACTTCTTCAACAATTAATGATTATTTTCCAGGGTTTATGCATGTATGCGCTATATATATACAGTATATATATACTGTATATATATATATATATATATATATATATATATATATATATATATATATATATATATATATATGTATACTGTATATATATATATAATATATATATATATATATATATATATATATATATATATATATATATATATATGTATACTGTATATATATATATATACTATATATATATATATAATATATATATATATATATATATATATATATATATGTATATGTGTATATATATATATATATATAATATATATATATATATATATATATATATATATATATATACTATATATATATATATATATATATTTATATATCAGTTTCAGTCTGATCAGGAGCAAGTTTCTGTGCTTAAAGCGTCTGTCTGTCTGTCTCTCTCTCTCTCTCTCTCTCTCTCTCTCTCTCTCTCTCTCTCTCTCTCTCTCTCTCTCTCTCTCTTATATTATTATCTTTGGAAATAATGATCAGTTAATACTGATCACTTTACCATTTTTCTATGTGAGAGAAAAGCAACCGAAGTTTGAATATAGTAGACTTTTCGTATGGATTCGTTTCTTTGAACAAAAAATCAGAAATGTTAGGATTTTATAAGTAAGAACAAATTAATTCAAATTTTTAAAAAAATTATTCATCATTTTATTTCTACTAGTTTTAGTTTGTCTTTCTAGATACATATTAAATACCTCACATTCTGTAATGGAAATGTCTTGCTTAACTTCAGGAAAACATCGTGGCATTCTTATCGCTAGCAAATTTCAGACAAAGTTAGTGAAATGTGGGTATATATTACCGTAGACTTTTAGAAAGTCTAGTTATGTGAACTTA
This sequence comes from Palaemon carinicauda, assembly GCF_036898095.1. Lineage (NCBI taxonomy): Eukaryota > Metazoa > Arthropoda > Malacostraca > Decapoda > Palaemonidae > Palaemon > Palaemon carinicauda. The sequence continues at coordinate 122,628,651 of NC_090737.1, read as the reverse complement.
ATCAAGAATACTACCGTTTTACTCGAAACGACGAGCAACGCCAAAATTTTCTAAATAGTGTTTTGCAATTATACTAATATTTTATATTTTATTTTATAAATGCTAATTAATCGATATTCTACAATGGAAATGTCTTGCTTAAATTAAGGAGAAGATTATAGCATTCCTATTGCGAACTAATTTCGGAAAGCTTTAGTAAGTGAAATATGGATACATTCCACCGTAGACTTATTGCATGTCTTCCTATGTTTGAATTTGATTGAAAACACCCGTTTTACATGTAACGACAAAGCAACATAAAAAATTCTAAACCTTTTTTTTAATTATTCAACTATTGTATGTTTGTTTTTGGAGATAGAGATTAATTAATCGACATTCTGTATGGAAATGTCTTGCTTAACTTGAGAAGATTATGGCATTCTTATGAAGGGGCTGAATAGAAAGAGCCTTAACTGAAATGTGGATTTATTATACCTTAGACTTATCAGATAAAGTTACCTAAAATCTTAGAAATGTTTGTATTTATTTTAATCCTTGTGAACTTTTTTTTCTTTTCTTTTTCAAATTAGGTTTATTTAACTAACATAATGTTTATCGGAATGTTTTATTAACTCAAGCATGAGATAAGGGCATTCCTTTTGACAGGGGAATTTCAAAGAAGAAATACATTCGGGTAATATTTTTCTTAACTAATGATAGTATTGTATATTTGTGTAAAATTGAAAGAGATCATATGAAAAATATTCTTATTACAATAGAGCTGGTCCACTTATTTGTCATATCCTTCTTTCCCCCTCTTCATTGTTTTCTTTGCAATAATTTTCCCATTATATTATATAGTCATTAAAAGAGAAATATCGTTTCTCTCTCTCTCTCTCTCTCTCTCTCCTCTCTCTCTCTCTCTCTCTCTCTCTCTCTCTCTCTCTCTCTCTCTCTCTCTCTCTCTCTCAAAACATTTTTCTAATGCCGAATCTAAATGATAGATTTAATCATTAATCTTCGCTATATATATATATATATATATATATATATATATATATATATATATATACTATATATATATATATATAATATATGTATATATATATATTATATATATATATATATATATATATATATATATATATATATATATATTTATACATATATGTATATATATATGATATATATACATACATACATACACACACACACACACACATATATATATATATATATGTATATATATATATAATATATATATATATATATATCGGTGAAGCCAAAGGTCATTATTAGTGTATCCCAGTGAAGCCAAAGGCCAGTAGTAGTGTGTCCTCAGTGAAGCCAAAGGCCAGTAGTAGTGTGTCTCAGTGAAGCCAAAGGCCAGTAGTAGTGTGCCTCAGTGAAGCCAAAGGCCAATAGTAGTGTGTCTCATTGAAGACAAAGGCCAGTAGTAGTGTGCCTCAGTGAAGTCAAAGGCAGTAGTAGTGTCTCAGTGAAGCCAAAGGCCAGCAGTAGTTGTCTCAGTGAAGCCAAAGGCCAGTAAAAGTGCGTCTCAGTGAAGCCAAAGGCTAGTAATAGTGCGTCTCAGTGAAGCCAAAGGCCAATAGTAGTATGTCTCAGTGAAGCCAAAGGCCAGTAAAAGTGCGTCTCAGTGAAGCCAAAGGCCAGTAGTAGTGTCTCAGTGAAGCCAAAGGCCAGTAGTAGTGTCTCAGTGAAGCCAAAGGCCAGCAGTAGTGT
>NC_090737.1:122604419-122626429 GCF_036898095.1 Palaemon carinicauda | reverse complement strand
CGATAACTGACGATACTGTATTACCCGATTAACGATCCATTTTTGGGTAGTCATCACGCTGCTACCATTGACATTGATAAATGTTTAGATTTAATTGGAGGGTAAAGATTTCGTGCATGCATTTTCTCTCTCTCTCTCTCTCTCTCTCTCTCTCTCTCGAATACACCACTTTTAGCATCTTAAGGAATAGATATTTGTTTGAGTCTCGAGGTGATGATGGCAAGATCATTCTTGCCAAGATTCTTGGCCAGGATGTGTTGTACTATGCTAATTGTATTTTTGGATTTATTTGAAAAGCAGTTCTTCTGAAAGGTATTCAGATTTTATAAGGGCATCTCCGCTTTTATGGTTTTAAATTGAACACCCTTCAATTTTTTTTATAATAAACGATATCGGTGTCAATGACCTTCGATGTCAGGATGCCAGAAAACTGAAAATCAATCAATCAATTATTCTCTCTCTCTCTCTCTCTCTCTCTCTCTCTCTCTAATATATATATATATATATATTATATATTTATATATATATATATAATTCATATATATATATATATATATATAATTTATATATATATATATATATATATATCGTGACGGGCCGAGAGAAGGTTGTGACTTAAAGACAGGATGAAAGCAACTGAGTGAGTTTATTATAGAACACTCTCCTTTATATACAAAAGCTCAATGCAACAGGAAATTTCATGTAAAAAACCTACACCGTTACCGGTGAGAAAACAGGCATGTTTATTCAGGTTCTTTTTAGTGCGAGGGAAGAGCGAAGATACAAGCATAATATATACACAAAATGAAACTATGTACGATCGTATGACACACGGTTGGTACAATACATATATATATATATATATATATATATTTATTATATATACACACACATATATATATATATATTATATCTGTGCAACTGGACCTACCTCACAACAGACTCCTATTTTATGTTATAAATTAAAAACATTTTTTGGCAAGGATACTAAACCTAAATTTAAACCCCCCTTCTTTTATAAGAGTTGAAATTGACACTTGGTGTGGGGAAGCTACCAGAAAGTGTTGCCACATCATTATATAGCATCGATTTCCTGCCAGGTGGTAATAACTTACATTACCTTACATCATGAATTCTCCAGTTTCTTCTACGTACTGAAATCATGTTTGAGACCATTCTTTACAAAATAGCGGGTCGTGTGTGATGTATTGTAAAGTGACTTCTATTAAGTGCTTTATTTACACGAAGCCTTTCAATGAAATATTGTATAGCGATAGTTTTTCTGTCAATGGAGAGATTTCAGTTTTAATGTGAAAATGTACTTGGTCCTTATCAATTAAATAAAACACAAAGCGAGCAATTAGCCTTGTTATTACATTTACATTGTATCAACAAAACTAACGTCAATCCTATTATTATTATTATTATTATTATTATTATTATTATTATTATTATTATTATTATTATTATTATTATTATTATTTTATTATTATTATTATTATTATTATTATCATTATTAACTAAGCTACAACCCTAGTTGAAAAAAACAGGATACTTTAAGCCCAAGGGCTCCAACAAGGAAAATAACCCAGTGATGAAAGGAAATAAACAACAAGAGAAGTTTAAGAACAATAACAACATTAAAATAAATTTTCTATGTGTTTTATTGCAAATTTGCGAATCGTGAGTGTCTTCGAAGAAGGGAAGCTTGTGAAATCGGTCATAAAATTCTAGGTAGACTCTTGAAAAATCATTGATGTATTTCAAAACTAATTTAAAATTCTTAATCTCAAAGAATCTTATAAGTTTTATTTATCAATACATGTTAATTAATGTTGGAGTATCCAGACATTTATTTTTGTATGTCAAATTTTCACCACCACAGTCTTTCTAATCGAGAATTTTATTTATCAATACTTGTTAATTAGTGTTGGAGTATCAAGACATTTTTGTATCTCAGATTTTCACCGCCATAGCCTTTATGTTAATTGTAATTCCGTCGTTTAACCAATGTAGACCTGACAAAGAAATGCGTAAACAAGAGATTCAAAGAAATGCGTAAACAAGAGATTCAAAAGAAAGGCGTAAACAAGAGATTCAAAAGAATGCGTAAACAAGAGATTCAAAATAAATGCGTAAACAAGAGATTCAAAAGAAATGCGTAAACAAGAGATTCAAAAGAAATGCGTAAACAAGAGATTCAAAATAAATGCGTAAACAAGAGATTCAAAAGAAATGCGTAAACAAGAGATTCGAGACTAGAAACACGTGTCGATACCAAATATCAAATGGAAAAACGTGAAAGCAGTTTTCGTGTTATCATAAAAACCAACAGGAGCTGTTAGTACGGAGAGATGCTGTCCGAGTATTGGATGCCTCTCTCTCTCTCTCTCTCTCTCTCTCTCTCTCTATATATATATATTATATATATATATATATTATATACTCACTCTCTCTCTCTCTCTCTCTCTCTCTCTGTATATATATATATATATATATAATGTATATATATACTCTCTCTCTCTCTCTCTCTCTCTCTCTCTCTCCTCTCTCTCTCTCTCTCTCTCTCTCTCTCTATATATATATATATATATATATACTCTCTCTCTCTCTCTCTCTCTCTCTCTATATATATATAACGGATTTTGAGCGAAGCGAAAAATCTATTTTTGGGTGAGATAGCCATGTCGTCCTGATGGAAGTTCCTATAGGGTAGCTTCCTAGGGTATATTACAACTACGGCGATATTCCCAGAGAATTTACCTTAAGGTACCAGAATTCTAACTCCTGGAGCGAGTATCCCTCGTGAAAGGGATATCGCGACATATCAGAGGACGTATTCTAGACACGTCACATGGCAATCTACGACCTGAATAGAGATTCGTCTCGTAGGAGGGAGATTGACGAGATACGAATTCGGGAAAGAAAAAGGGGAGCCGCTCCCAAGGCTTCCCTATCCCCCGATTCGTATGCGTGCCTGGCGCCAATCCTGGCGCCATCTGTATTCCTTGTAGCGTACACGAGGTGCTACAGATACTGTATGTAGGGAGGGGTCCTACAGCCCTTTCTTAGAAAGGCAAGGGCGGGTCCATCAGGACGACATGGCTATCTCACCCAAAAATAGATTTTTCGCTTCGCTCAAAATCCGTTTTTTGGGCTCAAGCCATGTCGTCCTGATGGAAGTGTACCAGAGCATTACTGTATCTGTGGATTCTCAGAACGTGCCGTACTCCCCGGAGATATTTATTCCCGGTCGACTAGACCTAGAGACCTAAGATGTTACCGTTATACATCTTTTCAACTAACTATAAACTATGTTAGAGCTTCCTGCCCCTACAGGGAAGAGTCCTACTAGACTCTGGAAAGTCTCGAAGAGTACATATATCTATGTATGAATACCAGGCAAGCTAATATAGTGGTCTCGCCCTATATTAAGTAAAGCATAGTTTGTATAGAACCACTGCGTCAATATATTGACCAGTCATCCGCACAATACTTGTATTGGACAAAGGTTTATATCCGCATAGGAAGAAACTAATAAAACCGCCCTCGTCCCTTTATGGGACGGAGTCCTCCCATTAGGGGACTTACATAAACCAATGCAACATAGCTTGCAAAACAGAACAATTCTATCAGAATTATCCCAGATAAGATACATAGAATTAAAATGCTCAATTATACCAATAAATTGACACAGGTGAAAGAGACGCAAGGTTCTCAAGAACAAGTTTATTGACAGATAATAAACAGACAGGTTAACAACAAATATATATATTTATATAAAAGAGGGTAACCCAAAACTTTAAGCATAAGTATGATAGTAAACAGAACTTGTTTATCTGAAAGAAAAACCATTAAACACCACTTTAATGAGATACCAAGGTATCAAGTCATAAAAAATCTGTATTACAAATCAATCACATTAGCGTTAGAAACGCTTGGCACACATGTCTGAACTTATGCAAGGTTCACCTTTGAAGGAAGGAACAGTCTATATGGGCACTTGGTGCCCTCATTTAGTTTGTAGTACAGTATGTACCTACACACTCACCCTGGACTTAATCGTCCCAATTAAGACCACTGTTCCTCGCAGAGTTAAACAGTAGGGTTAACTACACGACCCACTGCTACCACAGATCTCTTAAGTTCCTCTACTTGCTTCGCATAGTGGCGAAAGAACACCCTGGAAGACTTCCAGCCCGTGTATGAACGGAGATGTTCAAAATCCATACAATTAAAGAAATTTAGGGATGAGGCAACTTTCCTCGGATCGTGACCTGCGGGTGTACTGTCAGGATCCGCTCTGCGAATAAAATATGTCATTTTCGCTCTGAGTTGATTCAGAGATAAATTTGAGCCTGATGTTTCTCCCCTGAATAGTTGACTTACCCTTGAAGTCTGAAGTTCTACGAAGATAGACCTTTAGGCATTCTACTGGACATAGAGATGCATCTTCTTTCAGAGGACAGATTCTCCAGGGACCCCACCTGTTGGTGGGTAACTCATTCTTGGCGAGAAACGTAGGATCCGGAAACAGGTTCAGCTCCCCCCCATCCAGGAACTGAACACGACCTGCCTCTCTCGAGAGGGCTACGATCTCACTAACCCTGGCCCCGGATGCGAGTGCAAATAGAAAAATAACTTTTTGCGTCAAATCCTTTAACGCACATTCTTCATTGCTCAACAAGGAGGCGAAATGAAGAACTTTGTCTAAAGACCATGAGATGGGCTTTGGAGGTGCTGAAGGCCTGAGCCTAGCGCAGGCTTTCGGAACTTTATTAAAGATCTCGTTACCTAGGTCGATCTGGAAGGCAAATAAAATGGGTCTCATCAAAGCCGATTTACACACTGAAATCGTGTTAGCTGCCAATCCTTGGCCATGGAGATGGATGAAGAAAGATAAGCAGAAATCTGTTGAGATCTCCTGCGGATTCTTTGCCTTTACAAAGGCCACCCATTTTCTCCAAGATGACTCATATTGCCTTCTAGTCGATTTGCACTTGTATTCCTCTAGGAAGTCTATGCTGGCTTTCGAAATCCCGAAGCGCTTTCTCACCGCTAGGGCGAGAAAATCATGAGCTGCAGGGTCTGGGTTTTCTGTAATGAAGCGCAGACAGTCGACTTCTGGACTCGCTGGGTCAGAACTGGATGTGGTAGCGGCACGAACTTCATCTGTAGTTCCAACGCCAAGGGGAACCACATGCTGTTCGCCCACTTGTGGGCCACTATTGCCGCTACCCCCTTGAAGGATCTCAGTTTGTTGAGGACCCTCAACAGAAGGTTGTGAGGAGGGAACAGATAAATCCTGGACCATCTGTTCCAGTCGAGGGACATTGCGTCCACTGCTTCCGCTAAGGGGTCCTCGTACGGGGACACGTACAGGGGCAACTTCTTGTTGTCTTTCGTCGCAAAGAGGTCTATTTGCAGTTCTGGGACTTGATTCAGAATGAAGGAAAATGATCCTGCGTCTAAGGACCATTCCGACTCTATCGGTGTGAACCTGGATAGAGCGTCCGCTGTCACATTGCGGACTCCTTGAAGGTGAACTGCCGACAGGTACCACTTCTTCTTTTCCGCCAATCGGAAAATGGCTAACATCACTTGGTTGAGAGGTGGTGACCTCGACCCTTGTCGATTCAAGCATCTCACAACCACCTCGCTGTCTGTCACCAATCTTATGTGGATCGAGTGACGCGGGGAGACTTTCTTTAAGGTAAGGAGCACTGCCATAGCTTCTAGAAAGTTTATATGAAAGGTCCTGAATAGCTTGGACCAAGTCCCCTGGACTTTTTTCCGATGAGAGTGACCTCCCATCCCTCCTTTGAGGCGTCTGAGTGAATCGTCAACGACGGGGGAGGTGGCTGAAGAAGAACAGACTTCTTTAGATGTCTGGCTTGGGACCAAGGTCTGAGAAGAGTACGTAGCCGAGGCGGCACTGGTCTTCTCAGGTCTCTTCGCGCGTTTGATGCATACCTTCTCCAAACTCCGGTTGCATCCTTTAGCTGTGCTCTTAGCACTGGGTCTGTCACTGAAGCAAACTGGAGAGAGCCTAGTACCCTCTCCTGTTCGCGTCTTGATATCCTTTCGGAATCTAGAAGTCTCTTGACAGAGCCCGCTATCTCCTTCCTTTTCTTCATTGGGATGGAGAAACTGTGTGACAAAAGGTCCCAGTGGATTCCCAGCCACTGGAACTTTTGGGATGGAGAAAGTCGAGACTTTTTCTTGTTGATCTTGAAGCCTAGGTACTCTAGGAACTGGATCACCTGACTGGAAGCTTGCAAGCATTCGGTCTCGGATGCTGCCCACACCAGCCAGTCGTCCAGGTAGGCTACTACCTGAATTCCCTTTAGGCGTAATTGTTTGAGAGCTGCGCTCGCAAGCTTCGTGAAAATCCTTGGGGCTATGTTTAGCCCGAATGGCATGGCTCTGAAGGCGTACAGTTTTCGTTGTAGCCTGAACCCTAGGTAGGGGGAGAGTCGACGGCTGATTGGAATGTGCCAATAGGCGTCTGACAAGTCTATAGAGACTGAGTATGCCCTCTTGGGCAGTAAGGTCCTTATGTGTTGCAGTGTTAGCATCTTGAATTTGCAATTCACTATGAACTTGTTGAGTGGTGACAAGTCCAGAATGACTCTGAGCTTTTCCGAGTCTTTCTTGGGAACACAAAACAGCCTCCCTTGGAATTTGATGGACTTCACCTTTCGGATCACATTTTTCTCCAACAGTTCTTGAACGTACTCCTCCAAAATGGGGGTGGAGTGTTGGAAAAACCGAAGGCATGGGGGTGGAGTGCTGTACCAGCTCCAACCCAGTCCATTCTTGAGTAGGCTTTGGGCCCAGGGATCGAAGGTCCAGCGATCCCAAAATTTCATCAGTCTCCCTCCTACCGGTATCATTTCACTTGGACTGCCGTCCTGAGGTCTTGCCTCCCTGACCACGACCACCTCTGAATCCCCTTCCCCTTGAGGGGCGCCTAGACGAGCCTCTGGCTGCTCCTCTAGGTTTTGCACGAAAGGAAGAAGACTGTCCTTCGAACGTTGGGGCGAATGTGGTTGACTGACCTGGCACCGCCTGGGGTACCCACTGAAAGGCAGTCGGGGTTTGTGCCACCATCTGGGGCACTGGAGGCAAAGGCAATTGCAGTTGCTGTTGCTGTCTATAAGGCTTGGCTGGCCGAGATGGTAGCCTAGTCTTCATATTCTTCCTCTTTGGTTGAGGACCCTCATCCGGGGAAGATTTTCTTTTGATAGCCAGGCCCCACTTCTGGAGAAGATTTCTATTCTCCACGGCGGCCTTATCAACAACCTCTTTGACCACATCGGTAGGGAAAAGGTCTTTTCCCCAAATGTTGGAGGAGATTAACTTCCTTGGCTCGTGTCTCACCGAAGCCCCGGTGAACACGAACTCCCTGCAAGCTCTCCTTGCCTTGACGAAGTTATAAAGGTCCTTCGTCACTGTGGCTAAGTGAGACTTAGCCACAACCATGAACATTTCATGGACCTTGGGGTCACTTGCCATCGTCTCGAGAGTAGTCTGATGAGACATTGAGGCAGCCAGTCTTTCTTTTGTCTCGAACTCTCTTCGTAAAAGAGATTCGGACAGCTTGGGGAGGTCCTCGCCGAATTGCCGTCCGGCAATATCAGCCTCCAACTTTCCCACTGAGAATGTTAGATGGACATCCTTCCAGTCTTTGTGGTCCATAGGTAGAGCCAGCGACAAGGGTTTACACTCCTCCAGGGAGGGGCAAGGCTTGCCGGCCTCGACTGCCTTTAGGACAGCCGCAAACCCTTTCTGTAAAAAGGGGAAGGCTCTATCAGGAGAGGACACAAACGAAGGGAGCTTCTTGCTCAATGCAGCTACCTTCGAATTCGAGAAGCCCCTCTCTTTCATCGAGGATGAAAGTAGGGCTTGAGCCTTAGCGTGGTCCATAACAATGACCTCCTTCGGCTCTGTCTCCTCCCTTGAAGCTGGTTCTTTTCTCAGCCGGACATAGCAGTCCGGATATGATGCCTTGCTGGGCCAGAATTCTACCTCCTCTAGGGGAACTGAACCCAGCTTATCCGAAATGACGATCTTTCCAGTCGTCATCGGCATGTGCTCAGCATACCTCCATGGGTTAGCATCTGAGCATATGGGAAGGTCTTTCACATTGAGCCTTTTCCGGGGCCCATGTGATTCTGCCAGGGACTGCATACGCAGTTCCATTGCAGCCGCCTTCTCCTGATTCTCCTTCTGCATTTGTTGGATCATTCCAACAATCGAAGAGAGGGCCTGTCCCAGTTCTACTGGGAGGCCAGCCGATGTTGAGGGGATAGGCTCCGGCATCTGAACCGGAGCAGCCGACACCTCGTCGACCTCATCCTCTACGACATCCGGGGTTTGAACTTGATCCTGACCTTCTGCCAGGAGGTCTTCTTCCAAACGATCGTCCAGGTCAGACATCCTGTCACACAACTGGATGTCTTGCATCGCATCTGCGACTTCCTCGTCCACCTGGACTTGATCTTGAAGGATCTCCTCTTGAGGCTGGGGAATCACTGCCTCAGCTGATGCCTGGGGAAAAAGATACGCCCTCATCTTCTCACTTGGAAGATAAGGGCCAGAGGTGTTCTTCTTGAAGCCCCTTACCCAAGTACGAAGCTTTTCCCTAGCTATATCCCTTGATTCCGCCGTTCTAGGGGAATCAAAAGCCTCAGTAATCAGGTTAGTGCATACAGTACATACCTGAGGGTCCCAATACTGGAGATCATCCTTGGAGACAGCGCATGCTGCGTGTCTCCTACAACACTCATGTCCGCAGAGGTTCTTGCTGCGGACATTGCAGAAAACATTTCCGCACTTCGGAGGGTCCTCCTGTAAAGAGAAGAAATTTCCATGAGTATCAAGTGAACTATGTATCACTGGATATGCATAGTATAGCATAACAATTCATAATTGAAAGACACACACTTGTGTTTCCCTCACAACCCATTGTTGCAGCCTTCCGGATAATAAAATCAAAAATGGTTTATCTCTACTAGAGTAACCAATGCAAGGTTTCCAGAGGAAACAGGTGGAGCTCACACCTAGGCAATGATTTTAAAAATCCTGGATAATAGACGGGGAAGAACTCTGCTTCCTGTCTGAGGGCAACAGCAAAGGGCTGTGTAAGAAAACACAATAGTATTAGAAGATACAGTGCTGTACCTAAACTTTTACTATAGTTTTCTTCTTACTGTATATGCTATACAGAAGAATACTAGTACAGTATAGGAGGATGTGTGCCGGCCTGCCTTTGCCGGCCGGCACACACCACAATTAGCTTTAAAGTATACTACTTAACAGCTATAGGGCGGCAGCCCTCTGGTTCAAATGCCTGTGCCGGCGGCAGCAGCTGCCGGCCAGCAACAGCCAGTGTTGGCCGGCAATGATTGCCGGCCAGCAACTACACAAGGTAGTACCCAGCTGCCGGCCACACTCTTGGTGACCGGCAGACAAGGACTGACATAAGCCGGCCGGCAAAGGTACAAGACCGATGCCAGCCGGCAGCAAAAGAACCAGAAGACTACCCCTGCCCGGCTGCCGGCCTCATAGGCCGGCAGCCGGCCTCATAGGCCGGCTGCCGGGACAGGTACAGCACTAGAAGAAAATAGAATGGATGCCGGGATAAGAGTGTACACAACCCCCCAAGCCCGGCAACCGAAAGAGTGCATATAAGGAAGGGGAGAAACTTAATTCAGGCTTCCTTGACCAATGCCGTCCGGCTCTGCCGGCAGGCATGGATGAGGGACCAAGAGAGGTCCGGGCAGCACTCGAAAACATAAGACCCTTGCCGTCCAGCGCCTCTGCCGGCCGGCAATGGGCTTAGTCAATCCATATCCCAACCTATACTAGGTCCAGAAGTAGAATGACATATGGTACAGTAATACCCCTGCCGGCCAGCTCTGCCGGCCGGCAAGGTACAGTACAGTAATGGCTAGGCCATTACGGAGATAGAGGGGGAAGGGACAAGAGGGTCCTGCCAACCTTGCTTTAGTGACAGATCACCCACAGCCAAGAACTCTGTCTTAGCCTAAGGGAGATCTAAGGGAAAGGGCCAGCGCAGTAGTATAATACCTGCCAGCTTCCAGAGCACCAAAGCAAGGAAGGCGTTGCAACTCCCAAGGGAAGATTTATCCTCCCCGAGAACAGCAACAGGACTTAGTCTGGTCGATCACACAAGAAGGAATCATAACTACAGAAACCTTCGACAGTGACCTAAGGGAGCTCAGCTCCCTTTGTAAGTGTTAGGTCAGCGAGGGAGACTCTGCCCCAAGCCAAACAACACGGACTCAGACTAAAAACTCTGTTGTTCTGTCCCTCTTTGAACCAGACTCAGCAGGAACAGGAAGGTACAGTAACACCCTAGTATAGTTTTATCGAAAATAAATTCGGAAAAAACCACTTAGGGATAAGCCCAAGGCTTAAACAGAGGGAAAGGGATTGCATACCTTCTCCGAAGAAAAGAAAGCAACCGGGGAGTATGATAAAGTATACTAAGGCTCCATAAGCAATTAACCTAGGCACCAAGAGAATCGATTACCTAATTCACCGAAACTCTCACGTATACAATCTTGGAAATATTCCACACAGTCTAAAATGTATAAAATATAGCCTAAAGCTTCAATAAAATTTTAATTACACTCGGAAAAACCATAATCATGCATTAAGTACTAGGACCAAACGACTAGGCTACATGGCCTAGCGTAGGCCAGAATGGCGAATACTTCGCCAAATAATACTAAGCACGAAAGGAAATCCTATGTAAAGCTAAATAGCTAAATTTTATTAAGCAAAACAACCAGGAATGTCACTCTGACTAACTAATTTATACCTAGCGAGTGACAGTGTCCAGGACACCTCTGGTAGGCTACGGCTCTTGTATCAAAGATTAATCCTATTAATCACTCAAAATTTTACCAAGAGCCTACATTTATACATAACAGACACTATACTCAACTTATCCGAGGTCAACGAAGACGAAGAAGCCATGAAAAGCTGAATAAATCCAAGATTTGCGAGAAAAACAGGAAAAAACACCGAGTTGTTAAGCTACGCAAAAAGGAATACAGATGGCGCCAGGATTGGCGCCAGGCACGCATACGAATCGGGGGATAGGGAAGCCTTGGGAGCGGCTCCCCTTTTTCTTTCCCGAATTCGTATCTCGTCAATCTCCCTCCTACGAGACGAATCTCTATTCAGGTCGTAGATTGCCATGTGACGTGTCTAGAATACGTCCTCTGATATGTCGCGATATCCCTTTCACGAGGGATACTCGCTCCAGGAGTTAGAATTCTGGTACCTTAAGGTAAATTCTCTGGGAATATCGCCGTAGTTGTAATATACCCTAGGAAGCTACCCTATAGGAACTTCCATCAGGACGACATGGCTTGAGCCCAAAAATATATATATATAAACGACATTTAATCTTCAGATAGTGAAATTATCGATGTTACACGTGTGTTTGAAACCTAGTTAGTATTATTATCATTTTAATGATAATAATAATAATAATTGAATCAATTAATTATATTCACGTGATATATGCAGTTTCACTCATTACATAGGCTTCCTCCTGCTAACATTGAATCAGAACGCGAAATATAGAGAAAAAATAATCTTAGAATTTGGGATTGCAGCCTATGCCTATTCAATAAAATGAGTTACTCGTTAACTCCGCCATTAAAGGACAGAAATCTCTCCCTTTTATAATGCCTTATATATGTGTGCATGTGCATATATATATATATATATATACACACACACATATATATATATATATATAAGGTCAATGTCAGCGGCATTACCAGACATATAAATACTCGGTCTCTCTCCGTTCCTCGGGTAGGGGAGAGAGAGAGAGTAGTCATACCCTAGTGAGAGGGATTGTAGTTAGGAAAGGGGGAGGGGGTGGGAAGGGTTGTATCTGTGAGTATAGAAATCTATCTAAATAATTCAATCGTCATTTTTGACAGGTCGCGTACAATAGTTCATATATATCTTACTAAAACTGGGATAGACCTTATGTTTTAGCATTTCTATAAGAAAAAATTAGGCTATAGTTATTTTGTTGTTTAGATATATTTAGATTTTTATAATATACTAAAAAATTTACGCGTTTGTAGATTTTTATTTGTATCTATATATCACGATATAATTAAAAACATATTGATGCTGTTTTTATTGTTGTAATAAACATTATTGTTAGAAATGATATATGAACGAAAAATTCTTTCCTTATAGGCCTATCATATGAAATACCCAATTTCATCATAGATTTTATCCCAGTTAATTTTTAATGTTCAAATATATTTAAACTTTTTAATATATTTAAGAAAATGACTCGTTTGTAGATTTTCATTTTAATTTATTTCTAATGATATAATTAAAATCATATTATTGATGACGTTTTTAAAATATATAATTATAAAAAATATTTCACTCCTGTAATAAACATTTTAGTTAAAAATTATATTCATTCCATATAAGCCTATCATCTGAAATACACTGTTAAAAATTTGCATTAAAAAAATGGCACATTTCAGGCAACATTTATTCCAGGATTTTTACCGTTTTGAAAACGGTTATATCGACGTAAAAGAGTAATATTACGGTCACAAACCCGTTAAAGATAATAACAAAATAAGGTAAAAATACGGTCGCCTGTATTTTACTGAAATACGGTTGAGAACAGTATAACTCTACGGAGAATTTCCCATTAAAATTACGGTTTTTTTCTAAGTGTATCTTATTTCATCATAGATTTCGCGATCATAGTTAACATCGTTATTTCCACTTCCATTTCCTTCAAATCATTCAAATTTATTTTCCTGCTAAAAATACCAACATAAGCAACCCTAACACACACTTTTAACGGGTTGGACCAATTTCCTTTTGATTGTGAAACCCGACATTTCTCTAGTGAATCGTCCATTGATGTTGGAATTCGAGGCGAGAAAAGTACGAGTGGAATTTCATAAATTCTTTTCATGGCCGATTTTCACGTTCTTTTCATTCATTGAATCAGGATTCCTTAACGAGCGTTGTATGTATGTATGTGTGTATGTATGTATATATGTATGTATGTATGTCTTTAGAGTACTGAATGCCCTCAAATAACGCTTAAGGTGTATGCATAAATAAATGTACTACTTTAAAGGCTTTTTCAGAACGCCCATGAACGTCTGAGGCAGGGGACAGTGACATGTATACATAAGATCATCGCCCCATCCCCCTACCCACCCAAGCTAGGAACAGGGAGGGCCAGACAATGGCCGCTAATGACTTAGCACGTAGACGTAAAGGCTACCCTAAACCACCCATCCTTTGCTCAAAAAGATGGTGAGGTTGCAGACACTACAAGAAACTATTGAGCTTGAGCAGGTCTCGAATCCGAGTCCAGCGGAACGCCGGGCAAGAACTTTCCATTAACCTACCACAACCTTAACTTTTATTAATTGCTAAAAACACAGTAGGCCTCAATTATAGTCGGCTAAATTTCCCAGTAACTTAAAAAACTCTAATTTTAATCCTACAATCGTAGGTTATGTGAGAATTTTGATGCAAATAAAAAATTCCTGCAAGCGAAAACACAATTCTTGGCTAGATGAAACTGACCTTATACACACACGAAAATCAAAGCAAAGTAATAACGTTGCTTCTCTTAATATTATTCCCAAAACCTTAACCTGAAAAAAACAAGAAAAAAAAAAGAAAAAAAAAATCATGACGGGAGGAGAAAAGATCCATAATATACGTCACTGCTAGTCTCTCTCCCATCATACACAAGAACGAAAATTCCCTAGATCTTTTACGCTTCGGTTCAGTCCTTTCAGAAATAACTGTCAGTACACCTCTAATGGATTTTATATATATATATATATATATATATATATATATATATATATATATATATACATATATATATACACACACATATATATATATATATATACACATATATACACACATATATATATATACATATATATGTACATATATATACATATATCTATATATATATATATATATATACATATATATATATATATACATATATAGTATATACACACATACACACACACACACACACACACATATATATATATATATATATAGGCACTAAGGCCTAGCACTGGGGCCTGGGAGGCCGTCCAAAACTCATAATAAATTATATACAATGACCAAATTGCAGTATGAAGGGAAAGTCAAGATCATTGACAGCAAGATGGAGGAAAAGAAACTGGAATTGAGCCGAAGGTTAAAAAGTGAGTGCAGCTAAGGGGGCAAAATGATGCTACAAATACCTTCAAGTAATGCATACAGTCCACCACTTAAGGAGCACTGAAGGCACTAACCTCTCTACGGGGATTACCTCGAGTTGGTTTCTATAGTCCATTTCTTTTAGCGATGCATATTTGCACCGACTCGCGGCGGTGCCCTTTTAGCTCGGAAAAGTTCCCTGATCGCTGATTGGTCAGAGTTATCTTGTCCAACCAATCAGCGATCCGGACTATAGTGTATCTGCCCAAGATGATTTCCTTCTATCCTATTATTATCATTTTTATCATTATTGTTATGAGTAATGACAGGAGTCGGAGGTATTAATAGGACCTATTGTTATAGGAAGAGCTTCATCATCTGTTCTGATTGATTACACAAACCTGGAAGATGAGGACCTTTAAGGAAGCTAAAAGTCTGAACACAGAGGATATATCTTTCTCACTTTGTATATATATATATATATATATATATCCCTTTTTCCCTTTTAGTGGGAATACCTTAACAAGTCTGTCCATACTAGGATGGTTTGATGTGAGCGATCAGACTAAAGTCTCCCACCATCACCAATCTACACTGGTCAGCGTGGGAATGAAAACTGACCAAACCCCACATATGAAGTGACATGCCTGAGGCCTCTGTCCTGCGATGGACTAGAAACGGCTGCATATGTTGCGTTTGTTTATATACATATATATATACATACATACACACACACACACACACACATATATATATATATATATATATATTGAAGAAGAGGGAGTATATATGTACCTTGTGGATTATTGTATATATTATCTTTCTTATATGCACCCTTTACTATTCATAAATTATGCCCGTTACCAACGCATGCGCATGAGTCGCACTGTCAGCACTCCGTGCATGCGCATTGATAGTCGTCTTGCTTCTCTTGGCACGAGCTGTACGCCTTGCAGAGCACCACTGTTCATAACCCCTTGCTGTGTGGGATAAATGTAATCTACGACTCGGGATTTTACTTCTCCATCTCTGTAATCATCTGTCTTCATCTACAAGACATCATCACCTATCACCATGGCGCAGTGACTAAACCATTCAGCATTTTAAGGGAACACCGGAATCCAGCATTTGCATCGAGCCGCCATTGCCCATTTCCCCTCGACTACAAGTGGATTTTACAGTGTCTGTGCTTTGTTTGCGAACCGTTCATGCAGTGCCAGTGCAGTGTGGTGTTAGTGATTTTATGTTAGTGGGTAATATTTCTCTTGTGTGTCGAGCCCTTCATGCCCATATAAGAACCCTTTTACCCCTACTCATCACAAGAAAGCGAGGTGCATCCACCCTCTTTCATCACCGGAAACGCACTGCCAGTGGCCGCTGCCCAGCCTACCCGTCGCTACTCCCCACCACCCAGGAGCCCTCCCATGCTCCTCCCCTGTTGCCATATACCACTTTATTCACAGTGATTTTTAAGATAAAAACTGTAGAAAGCTTCTTTTCTCTTGTTATCTTTTCATTTAAACTGTGGGTGACAGCTGAAATCTTTTCATTTAAACTGTGGGTGACAGCTGAAAACGTTTTGCAATGTCGACTACCTCATATCAAGACGAGTCTGGGGATATGCAACATGACCAGGACAATGAAGACCGGCAGTTGCCTTCACACCCAGGCTCACCAACAGACCGTCGAACCCCTCCAGTCTTCTCAACGATGGAAACCCTGCCTTTACTCTCACCACACCTGACTATACCGCCTTCAACAGCTACAGGTGGGGAGTTAAGGCTCCTTATCAAGTACCTGGAGGAATCTCGACAGGCCGAGTTGGCTACACGTCGGAGAGAGGAGGATCAACGTCGCCACGAGGAAGAACTACGTCGCCAAGAGGACAACCTAAGAAGAGAGGAGGAAGCCCAGCGTTTCACCGCCCTGTTGCAGCTACTCATGGTCAACCCTGGCCACCAGCAAGCAACACCACCGGACTCGCAACAACTTCCTACTCAATCGTCAGTGCCTTCAAGATCCCAGCACCCACTCCCACAGAAAGCCATCGCCCAGACCCCACCGCCCTTACGTCCCGATGCCACATACCAAGTTTTTAGGGAATGGCGTAGACGCTGGGATGACTACAGTGTGATGGTGGACCTAGGGACTTTACCTACCAGGAAGCAACTAATACAACTTCGTATGTGCCTCAGCCTGGAGACTCAAAGAATACTGGAACACACACTCAATGTGTCACCAGACACAGATCGGAGTGTGGAGGAAGTCTTAAATGTTCTCCAGGAACACATCAAGAACCTGCGAAATGAAGCTTTACGTCGCAGGGACCTGCTTTCCTGCAAACAGAGGGAAGGGGAAAGCTTCAGTGAGTTCTACGTCAGACTGAAGCATGTAGCAGAGGAAATCGACGTCTGTCCTGGCCAGTGTGCAGTTTGTGAGGAAACTCAGCTTAAGATGATCATCATCATGGGAGTCAGAGACGAGGAGCTCACACAAAAACTTATTGCCCTGGACACCTCAGCTTCATTGGCCACCATGGTCAATGAATGTCGCTCCTATGAGGCCACAAGGACAGCCACCACCGCTATACGTGCCCCTCCTTCTAAATTGTGTGCTGTCTCTACTTACAAGAAAACCAAAGGACATGGCAGCAAAGGTGCTACTTCCCACCCAAACTTTAACAGGGACACTTCATGCCTTTCCTGCACAAAAAAGCACGGCTCTACAGAAAAGTGTCCAGCTGCTGACAGCATATGTGGAAACTGTGCTGGCAAGGGACACTGGAAGAAGACTTCAAAATGTCCTGCCAACAAGGCCACGTGTAGACACTGTGGCCGAGTGGGTCACTACGACAGATGTTGCCGACAGCAGATGAATGCCAAGCAGGGCGGCCCACCCAAAGCCACGCCCCCCTCCAGCAGGCCTTCAAATTGTCGCAAGGTTGAGGCCCTTTCCACAACAACTTGCCCTTCACCGGTACCCGTATCCCTCGACCTCACCTACAATGGTGAGACATCCAAGATTCTGATGCTGCCAGACACAGGAGCTGACGTATCAGTGATGGGTCCACAGCACTTGGAACTGCTTCAAATCACCAGGGACGAGCTACAACGTTCTGCCACCTCAGTGACACTCACAGCAGATGGATCACAGATGACACCAGCTTTAGGTAACCTTAAGGCCACTCTGTCTTTGGCCAACCGATCCTGTCATGCCATGATCCAAGTCCATGAAGGTATCCAGATGCCACTCCTGTCCTACGCACACTGCAAGGAGTTGGCCATCATACCGCCAGACTTTCCACGGCCCATCCTACAGGTCGTCCACGTGAACCGATGTAAGGATCTACCCCTCCACGCCAACTCGACCCCTGCTGAGGCCCGAGAATATTTCCTTAGAACCTTCCCTGATGTGCTTGTGTCTAAGGAGGACCTTAAAGCAGCTCCACTGAGGTCGATGGCAGGACCTCCAATGAAAATTCACCTTAAAGAGGACGCTGTTCCATTCGCCATTCACACCCCACGGCAGATCCCCTATGCTTTCCGCGAACCTGTCAAGATAGAACTAGATTCTATGGTCCAGCAGGGTATCATCAAGCCTTGTGGAGACGAGCCATCGGAATGGTGCCACCCTCTAGTTGTCGTCCCAAAGGCAAAGGGAGTTCGCATCACAGTGGATCTCACCAAGCTGAACACTCAAGTCTCCAGACCAGCCCACCCTTCGCCCACACCCATAGCTGCTGTCCGTACCGTCGATCCCACAGCCAAATTCTTCACCACTGCGGACGCTCTACACGGTTACTGGCAGATGGAGCTAGCGGAGGAGGACCGTCATCTCACCACTTTTATTACTCCTTATGGACGCTTCCAGCATTGCCGAGGACCTATGGGCTTTGCTGCCACCGGCGATGCCTACTGTTACCGCGGCGACCTAGCTCTCCAGGGTATGAAGAAATGTGTCAAGGTTGTCGATGACATTCTCATCTTTGACGACGACTTACTGTCACATTACCACAGGATCCACGAATTACTCACTCGCTGTCGCAAAAACGGCATCACTCTCAACAGAGATAAGTTCGTAGTAGCGGAGTCCCGAGTAAATTTCTGTGGATTCACCCTTTCCGAAGAAGGAATAGCTGCCGATCCAGGACGAGTCACAGCTCTGCAAGACTTTCCCACACCTTCCAACTTGACGGACTTACGTTCTTTCATGGGGTTAGTTAACCAACTGGCAGAGTTCACTCCAGATATCGCCCTAACTGCACAGCCCCTACGCCCACTCATGAGCCCTAAGCGCTCTTTTATTTGGACACCGGACCACGACCAGGCCTTCAAACGTGTGAAGCAAGCACTTTCAAGCCCTCCAGTTCTAGCGTCTTTTGACCCAACTTTGCCAACCATTCTCCAGACCGATGCATCTCGTCTCTACGGAATAGGCTACGCTCTCCTGCAGGACCATGGTTTCCGGACGTCTCCGAGTAGTCCAGTGTGGATCCCGTTTTCTCGCAGACGCCGAGACGAGGTATGCGACAATCGAGTTGGAGATGCTTGCTGTATCTTGGGCTCTCACAAAGTGCCGTTTGTACCTCCAAGGACTGCCATCCTTCACTCTGCAAACAGACCATCGTCCACTAGTGCCCATTATCAACAGCTACACGCTGGACATGATCGAAAACCCACGGCTCCAGCGAATGAAGGAACGTATGTCACAATACCAGTTTACTGCAATGTGGCGTGCTGGCAAGTCTTTATGCATTCCAGATGCACTCTCGCGCGCACCTGTCAGCTACCCAACGTCTGAGGATATGATCGACTGTGCTGAAGTAACGTCACACGTCAGGTCTGTCATCAACGTCGTAATAGCCTCCCAGGAAGAAGATGCCACAATCACCAACGCCGACCGAACTCTACAGGACATGTCAACAGCAGCGCAGGCCGACCCTGACTACGTCCGCCTTCGTGATTGCATTGTGTCCGGATTTCCCACGAATCGGTACGACCTGCATGCTTCTTTGCTACCGTATTGGAAGCTGCGAGAAGCCCTTTCTACTGACGGCACCCTCGTGCTCTATGGTGCCAGAATAATAGTTCCTGCCGCTCTACGTCGCCACACACTCGCCAGACTCCACGACAGCCACCGAGGTGTTGAAGCCACTAAACGTCGAGCTCGACAAACTGTCTTCTGGCCTGGGATAGACTCTGACATTGCTAACACCGTTGCCGCCTGTGAGCCCTGCCAAGTCCTACGCCCAAGCCAACAGCAGGAACCTCTTCACAACGATGACCACCCATCGAGGCCCTTCGAGTCGGTATCAGCGGATTTCTTCCAGGTAGCGGGGAAGTCCTTTCTGGTTGTCGCCGACCGCCTCTCCGGCTGGCCTGTGGTCGTCCCTTGCAAGGGCGACACCACTGCCTCCTCAACCATACGGCACCTTTGCCGCTACTTCAGAGAGGTAGGTGTTCCCCTGCGCCTACGCACCGATGGAGGACCCCAGTTTACCAGCAGAGAGTTTGCAGACTTCGCAGAGCGTTGGGGTGTACACCACATAACTTCATCGCCACACTACCCGCAGTCTAATGGACATGCCGAGGCTGCAGTCAAAGCTGTCAAGCACTTGATCCTCAAAACGTCCCCTTCAGGAAACATTGACTGTGAGGCTTTTGATCGTGGCCTCCTTGAGTTACGTAACATGCCTACTCACTCTGGTCGCTCTCCTGCCCAGATCCTGTATGGTCACCCTCTCCGTACGTGTGTGCCCGCCCATCCTCAGTCATTCATGGAATGTTGGCAAGAAAAGGCCCATGATTGTGACCGACGAGCTGCTGCCAGAGCGGCTCAAGTGAAACGCAACTACGACGCCCACGCCCGTCCCCTGCCCAGACTGAATGTGGGCCAACATGTCCGTCTCCAGGACCCAACATCCCATAGGTGGGACAAGATCGGGATTATCATGGGTGGCACGAGATCACGTGAGTACGAAATTCGCCTCCCTAGTGGTGGAGTGCTACGTCGGAACCGTCGCTTCTTGTATCCAGTGCCCAGTCCCAATCAAGTTCCCAACTCTGATCTCCCTGTGGTCCCTAGCTCTGACATAGAAAAGTCATCAATTCCCTCCACAACTTCCCGCAGGTCTCCAAGATTAAACAGACCTACATAGTGTACAAGGCCCTTGTGCCATTTACGCAACTGGCTGCATAATTTTATATTTTATACATTTTATGTTACAGTATTTGCTTTGCACACTATTATTTACTTAGTTCATTGTATGTAACTTACTTAGTACGTTCAAGATACCTATTTGAACGCAAAAGGGGAGGGGAGGTGTGGATTATTGTATATATTATCTTTCTTATATGCACCCTTTACTATTCATAAATTATGCCCGTTACCAACGCATGCGCATGAGTCGCACTGTCAGCACTCCGTGCATGCGCATTGATAGTCGTCTTGCTTCTCTTGGCACGAGCTGTACGCCTTGCAGAGCACCACTGTTCATAACCCCTTGCTGTGTGGAATAAATGTAATCTACGACTCGGGATTTTACTTCTCCATCTCTGTAATCATCTGTCTTCATCTACAAGACATCATCACCTATCACCATACCTAAATGATGAATGTATGTAAGGTGGGCTTCACATTTCTTAGTAGAGAGAGAGAGAGAGAGAGAGAGAGAGAGAGAGAGAGAGAGAGAGATGCATATAAGTATCAACGAGGCCTACTTCAACTGATATGCATTTGTAAAAGGTTACTTTTACCTAATGTTTTATTTTACTGACGCAATCATTTACGATCCAATTTCCTTTATCACATTTAACTATTCCCACGATTTTTTATGACATTTAACTATTCCTACAATAAGACTAAAATTGAAGAACTTACATATTTCAGATTCTTTCTAGTAACACTGAGTTTTTTCCTATGTAATACAGAGCAAGTATATATATATATATATATATATGTATGTATGTATATATATGTATATATATATATATATATATATCTTTCTTGTCCCATTGAGCGGTATTGCCAAACATATGACTATTTAGTCTCTCCTTAGGTTGGGGAGAAGAAGGGGGAGGGGGTACACTAGTCAGTTTATAACGAAGATAAATTTGCCTCATATATTAACTACCTTGGGGGGAAATATATGCTAAAAGAAATCTATTTTATAAGAAGGATAAAATAAAGGGAAGAAATAATGATAACCACGTAGATGTTCCTTTGCATATTCTCGGTAATAAAGTCATTGCAACAAAGCAAAGTAAAAACAAGGAATTATGGAAGTCTATTGAAAGGGGAAAGGGGACGATATAGAGATACCTTGGGTCTTCATGACTTGGGGGAGTCAATTTAACGCTCGAATATTTACTCTTAACACCACAATTAACTTTTCCATTGTATAGTAATCCATTTAGTATGAGGTGATTTATTGTGGATATTTTATTTGTTAGTTGCTTGCATATTCTCTCTCTCTCTCTCTCTCTCTCTCTCTCTCTCTCTCTCTCATATGATCAGGGTTATGTAGGATAGAAGTGTAACTTGAAAGTGATTTTGATCTCTCATAAAAACATATATACATTAATGCATATACTGTTTAGACACGCAACACAATATATACGCACAAAAGTCCACGCACGTATATCTATGTATATATACATACATATATACATACATACGTATATATATATATATATATATACATGTGTGTGTGTATGTGTGTTTGTTCCTAA
>NC_090737.1:122591919-122599419 GCF_036898095.1 Palaemon carinicauda | reverse complement strand
TGTCAAAACTTCAGCAGTAATGAAAGCCCTACAAAGATAGTGAGAAAACTACTAACAAAAGTCCCATCTCTCTTTTTTGCAGATTTGTTAATAAAATCAAGAACAAGAAGAAAGTAATAAACCACCATGAAGGACAGAAACGGCCGCGAGCCCAGAAGCTTAGATTCCAGGAAAACCAAACCTACCAGACGTTCCAGGAGTTATCCAGCGAGCGATTCCATTCGAGAGACGAAACCCAATGGGTACCCACTGACGAGCGATCCCCAAAGACAGTATAACCCAGACAGCACTCAGAGATATTACAATTCGGACAGTACCCAAAGACCGTATAATACCGGTATTAATCAAAGTCTGTACAATGCAGGAGGTAATCAAAGCCAATACAATGTAGGCTTTAATCAAAGTCAGTACAATGCAGGGATTAATCAAAGTCAGTATAATGGAGGGATTAACCAAAGTCAGTATAATGGAGGGATTAACCAAAGCCAGTATAATGCAGGGATTAATCAAAGCCAATACAATGCAGGAGGTAAACAAAGCCAATACAATGCAGGAGGTAATCAAAGCAAATACAATGCAGGCACTAGTCAACCTTATTACAACGGCACCAATACCCAAAGGCAGTATGGCTCGACCATGCCCTTCCCGCAGATGGCAGACGTCGTTGACCAGTACAAGTCAACGGTGCCCTCCAACGGCAGGAGGTACTACGACACGACCAACTCCTCCAGAAGGTACAACGGAGAGGTCTTGCTCGACGTCCCTTCCCTTCCGGCGAATTCAAGGACGGCGAGAAATGGCGGTGACGTGTACGATAGAAATCGTGTCTCCATGGGCGAAGTCGTGAAGTTGGCAAAAGACGAACATGAGAAAAATAAGCAGAGGTAAGGCTTTTAAAAGACCATTCATTCATTTTTTCTTCTTAGTTTTCTTAAGGCTATGAGTCCTCTCTCTCTCTCTCTCTCTCTCTCTCTCTCTCTCTCTCTCTGTATTTTTCTCTTCCTTTATGAGAACTGAATATCCCACCTTTCTCTTTCTCTCTGAATATTGTAGACGAATTCTCTCTCTCTCTCTCTCTCTCTCTCTCTCTCTCGCTCTCTCTCTCTCTCTCTCTCTCTCTCTCTGTATTTTTCTCTTCCTTTATGAGAACTGAATATCCCACCTTTCTCTTTCTCTCTGAATATTGTAGACGAATTCTCTCTCTCTCTCTCTCTCTCTCTCTCTCTCTCTGTATTTTTTCTCTTCCTTTATGAGAACTGAATATCCCACCTTTCTCTTTCTCTCTGAATATTGTAGACGAATTCTCTCTCTCTCTCTCTCTCTCTCTCTCTCTCTCTCTCTCTGTATTTTTCTCTTCCTTTATGAGAACTGAATATCCCACCTTTCTCTTTCTCTCTGAATATTGTAGACGAATTCTCTCTCTCTCTCTCTCTCTCTCTCTCTCTCTCTCTGTATTTTTCTCTTCCTTTATGAGAACTGAATATCCCACCTTTCTCTTTCTCTCTGAATATTGTAGACGAATTCTCTCTCTCTCTCTCTCTCTCTCTCTCTCTCTCTCTCTGTATTTTTCTCTTCCTTTATGAGAACTGAATATCCCACCTTTCTCTTTCTCTCTGAATATTGTAGACGAATTCTCTCTCTCTCTCTCTCTCTCTCTCTCTCTCTCTTCCTGCCAAGCTATATAAAAACCAGCACTTCTTTAATCTCCTATCTGTCATTCCACCTATCGCGATGTCTCCCAATTTCTTTAAGGATAAGATAAAGCATGAAGTACTATATTCGTCTATATTTTCGAATGCTCTCATACTCCACTAACTTCTATTTCTCTAGGACTATAGTATACTCCAATTCCTTATTTTACTCTTTAATGCTACAATATACTCTCTCTCTCTCTCTCTCTCTCTCTCTCTCTCTCTCATTCTAAGAATATTAGGTTCTCCAACATATATTTCCATGTTTATCCATTTATATCTAATTCTAATAAAATATTAAATCATATTTTCTTTCCTAGGACTATTAGATATCATTCTTCTCTCTCTCTCTCTCTCTCTCTCTCTCTCTCTCTCTCATGCCTATTACTATGTCATAAAATCCACATAAAACTGAAAACGTTAAATTAATCGGCCATACGTGTATATTCTATTACATGCGTAAAGAAACGTGTGGCCCTGTGTGTTTGAACGATTCTATATGAATAATGTATATAAGAGAATAATCTTATATCGTTATTTCACGAAAAAAAATAATCTATTTCATAACAGATTACAGGCAGTTTTAATGAATAAGAGCTGCACACACAGTACTTAAAACATGTAGGGTTATTTGAAAACATGCTTTCTATCATTTGACTCAATTCAGCATATTATTATTATTATTATTAATATTATTATTATTATTATTATTATTATTATTATTATTATTATTATTATTATTATTATTATTATTATTATTATTATTATTATTATTATTATTATTATCAATATCGCCATCATCATCATCTCCTACGCCTATTGACACAAAGGATTTCAGTTACATTTCCCCAGTCGTATCTATTTTGAGCATTTAAATCAATACTTCTCCATTCATCATCTCCTACTTCAGGCTTCATAGTCCTCACCCATGTAGGCCTGGGTTCTCCAACTCTTCTAAGGCCTTGGGGAATCCAGTTAAAAGTTTGGTGAACTACTCTCTCTTGGGGAGTGCGAAGAGCACGCCCAAAGCATCTCCATCTAACCCTCATCATGATCTCATTCTCATATGGCACTCGAGTAATCTCACTTATAGTTTCATTTCTAATCCTTTTCTGCAATTTAACTCCCAATATTCTTCTGAGGACTTTATTATCAAATCTACAAAATTTATATATATATATATATATATATATACATATGTGTGTAGGTATATATACCAGTACATATAATGAATATATATATGTATGTATATATATATATTCATATATATATGTATCTATCTATCTATCTATCTATCTATATATATATATATATATATATATAGATACATATATATTAAGCGTTTGTGGAACTTCAAAAACCAGAATTAACAAAAAAAATATAGCTTTAATTTGAACCGCAAATTGTCCTGGGGGTAAAATGGAATTCTAATTAGGGAAATAGTACAACAGTTGCCAACGCCTTTAATTCTGTTCGTAGCATATTAAATACATACACTAAAGAACCTACAACCACACACACACACACAGACAGACACACACACACACACACATATATATATATATATATATATATGTGTGTGTGTGTGTGTGTGTGTATAAGTGCGTGTATGTGTGTGCGTGTGTAGGTATTTATAGATAAATAGTTATATAGATAGATATATAAATACTATAG
Source organism: Palaemon carinicauda (assembly GCF_036898095.1). Taxonomy (NCBI): domain Eukaryota; kingdom Metazoa; phylum Arthropoda; class Malacostraca; order Decapoda; family Palaemonidae; genus Palaemon; species Palaemon carinicauda. Next base: position 122,596,054 of record NC_090737.1, on the reverse strand, counting down.
CGTTTACCTATGTACAACGATCACACGAGATTCGTATTATATGAATAATTTGATACTGTTCTCTTGAATGACAAAAAACGAAATGTCTCATAAAATCAATTTTACATTCATTTACGAATAAATACTTTATTAGTCTATTGACATTGTTATATTTCTACCTGTTAATATTCCTGACACCATTAACATTCTTAAATTCATTATACTTTTTACTTTATTTTCTTTTCTAGAAATAGGTAACAACTATTAATGTATGCAGATAGTGACGCATATTATCCTTATTGTGTACAGGGTTTGAGTGATCCTTACTTATTGGTGCTTTCCATGAGAAAAAATGATTAAAAATAGAAAATAAAGTCTAATGATTGCCCAGCGTACGAATAAGCACTCCAGCACGCACATGCATATTCATATAGGCCATACAGTAATATATGTATGTGCATATATATATTGATGTATACAATATAAATGCTTGAATTAACATACATGTGATTATATATATATATATATATATATACATATTTAAGTAAATAAATATTATATATATTTACACGCACACACAGACGTGTGTTTATATGTATATATATATATATATATATATGTATTATATATATACATATATACATATATATATATGTGTGTATGTATATACACACGTGTATATATATATATATATATATATGTATATATATATATATATATATATATATTTATATATATATACAATGTGTAGAATGAATATGTAATGTATTTTTTTTATTTAAATTCCTTAAAACCTACATAAAAGAGCAATTACAGTTCCATGGAGGCTCACATCCTTCACATAACATCTATGACCGTGAGTAACTAACACTCTCAGATATAACTGACCTACAACAATTAAAACCAAGACGTAAAAGCGATCCAATGCGTGTATCCTATCTGACCTGTAGGTATGCTAAAGTCCTATCAAGAAAGAGCCCTCTAGTACCCTAATATCCTCCTCCTCCCCCTCCTCCTCCTCTTATTCTTCTTCTTGTTCTTCTTTCATGAAAACTATGTCTTCTGACCCATGAATCACGCTTAGGAATTCCCATTAAGAGTCTATTTATAGCACATAAAAATGACTTGTTCTCGTGTTTTTGTCGTTTCTTAAACAACAATAAGGCTCACAAAAAAAGTAATTCGTATATGTATACAGATATTTTATTTTTCATCAATATGCTATTTCCAAAGTGTGGCTCCACTAAAATGCCAAGATATTGGTCACTGCCACATTCATTCGACAACTAATGAAAGCATAATTATCAACAGTAGATGCAAACAGCTCACATAAAAAGGTGCTATTCAAATCCTCCTTACAAGCACTTTTAGTATTCTTGGTATCAAAACCACTTCAAAGGAACTATATCTCGCCCGTTAATTTCTGTTCATATCGCATGTAAAACACCAAACGTTCATCTTCAACTCTTTTTTATTTTTTGCATTCAAATATATTTACTCTATTTCATACTCTAAATGGAAATCGGACAAACAATCCCTCATACATGTAAGGACACTAAAAAATCTCTTCATAATCTATTGCATACATCTCATAACTTATCTCGTCTTTCATACTGTAATCCTTAATCATTACTATTAGTATTACTTGCTAAGTTACAACCTTAGTTGGAAAAGCAGGTTGCTATAAGCCCAAGGGCTCCAACAGGGAAAATAGCCCAGTGAGGAAAGGAAATAAGGAAATAAACTACAAGTGAAGTAATGGACAGTTAAAATGAAATATTCTAAACTGTAACAACATTAAAATAAAATATTCTAAGAACAATAAGAACATTGAAATAAATCTTTCATGCATAAACGATAAAAAGTTAAAAAACAAGAGGAAAAGAAATAAGATAGAATAATGTACCCTCAAACAAGAGAACTGTACTCCAAGACAGTGGAAGACCATGGTACAGAGGCTATGGCACTACCCAAGACTAGAGAACATTAGTTTGATTTTGTAGTGTCCTTCTTCTAGAAGAGCTCCCTACCATAGCTAAAGGGTCTCTTCTGCCTTTACTAAGTGGAAAGAAGCCACTGAACAACTACAGTGCAGTAGTTAACCCCTCAAGCGAAGAAGAATTGTTTGGTAATTTCAGTGTTGTCAGATGTATGAAAATAGAGGAGAATGCGGAAAGAATAGCCCAGACTATTCGTTACATGTGTAGGCAATGGAAAAATGAGCCGTAACTAGAGAGAGGGTTTCATTGTAGTACTGTCTAACCAGTCAAAGGACCCAATACTTCTCTAGCGGTTGTATCTCAACGGGTGACTGGTGCCCTGGCCAAACTACTACCTTGTTATATTTAATAGTAAATACCTATACGAAGCAACCGTATTTATTCTTCCACCACTATTTTTCGGTTTCTTTACTTTCGTTTGCAGTGACTCAACTACTTTATATAATATCTCTCCACTGTCTCAAATAAGGACTGTATCATCTACAAACATTAGCCAATCACAACACTGCATTTAAAGATTTAAAAGTCGCTCATGAATGGCAGAGGCAAGGGACAGTGACATTGCCCTATCAAGCAGGACAATGCCCTAGAGACTGACCATGTAGACATATGATCAGCAACCAAGCCCTTCTCTATCCAAGCTAGGACTAAGGAGGCCCAGATAATGGCTACCGATGACTCATCAGATAGACCTATAGGCTCCCCTAAAACCCCATCCTTAGCTCACAAGGATGGTGAGGCTGCAGCGACCAAAGAAACTAATCATCAGATTTAACAGGGAAGCTGGAACTTACTAACCGGGATTTGCAACAGTTTAGAATTTAAGTTTTACGAAGAATTTAACTTAAAACACAAACATTTCAATCGATACTTCATTAAAGCAGCTTCTCGAGCAACCAGGAAATACTGTGTCATAAAAAACATAATTTGCGTGTGAAATTATAGTAATAAAAAAAGAAAAAAAAAAAGAAAAGAAAAAAAAAGAGAATAATGACCCATCATACCGTCATCATACTTCTCAGAACGTCATTACATCCGGGTCATTCTTTTTACTCTTTCTCAGCACTCAGGCCACTTCGGCATTACAATAATTTCTCTGTAATGATCGTAATGGATGTTGTAAGGAGACTTATTATGACATTTTCTGTTGATGATTTTTGTCAACATGAATTCTTTACGAAAACTGTTACATGGGGTAAATACACAAGAATTCACATATATACACTCCACCCCTATACAAGTATATATGTATGTATGTATGTATGTATGTATGTATGTATGTATGTATGTGTATATATATATATATATATATATACATATATATATATATATATATATATGTATGTGCATGTACTTATAAACATAATATTGTGGCCATAAAGAAACCCATAGAACTGGTAAAGTGAAACACACACACAGATATATATATATATAAATATATATATATATATATATATATATATATATATATATATATATATATATATATATATACACAAACATACATACATAAGTATGTATGTGTGGGTGCGTGTACTTATAAACATAATATTGTGGCTATAAAGAAAAATAGAATAGGTAAAGTGAAATACATTTATGTATACATATATATACACATATTATACATTTATATATATATATAATATATATATATATATATATACACACATATATAGATATATATAAATATATATATATATATATATATATATATATATATCTACCATGCAATTTTGCCTTAATTTCGGGTGGCGTCAAAAGGTGTAACCCTTTCGATCTTCAGCAGTTACTAAGAGAGTGATACCGCTCGTACCTTATCCTGCGTATTGATATATATATTCAATGGTTATAATGATAGCAGCGGGTGTCTTTCTGCACGAAACCATGTCTTTCAGAAAAGCAAAGACAATGGACAATGGTCACTGTAAATAATAATAATAATAATAATAATAATAATAATAATAATAATAATAATAATAATAATAATAATAATAATAATAATAATAATAATAATAATAATAATGATAATAAACTTCCATTATAAAGTAATTCTACTTCGTCAGCCAATTCATGCACCTATACAAAAGGCTCTTCAGGAGCACATTGAATCCCCTTACACATAGTGCTCTATTCACCTATAGTCCATTTCTTTTAAC
>NC_090737.1:122588761-122591419 GCF_036898095.1 Palaemon carinicauda | reverse complement strand
TTCACATATATATGCATATTATATATTTTATATATATATATATATATGTGTGTGTGTGTGTGTGTATATACAGTGTATATATATATATATATATATGTGTGTGTGTGTATACATTATATATATATATATATATATACATATATATATACACACAGTATGTATATATATATATATATATATACATATATATACATATACACACACACATATATATATATATATATGTGTGTGTGTGTGTGTGTGTGTGTGTGTATCCTAAGAAAGTTCTTTGGAAAGAAATGAAAAGGTTGAAGCCAAAAAAGATATATTAAGTTGATGCAATGTTGGATCACTAGTGAATCGCAGCAATGCGCAGGTAGAAGTGGCATTAATTGGCGGAACACCATTTGAAAAGTAGGTTTGGTTGGAAAATATGTCCTAAAGGAATGGTGGAGAGGGGTAATTTTACAATTGCATATAAGTCAAGTTGACTGTGAGAATCATTGAGGAATAACATTGCATACCACAAATGATGTATGGTTAGAATTTGATTGATAAAGTAAGTCAAGTGACAAAAGAAGTGTGGGTATTTTTATAAAACAGTTAAGTGAGAAGTGGTAAATATATATATATAAAATATTAAGTGAAAAGTAAAAAAATGGAGAATGTTGAGGAATGTAAAGCGACTAACTGTTAGTGTGATGGAAGTAAGCATCCATTCAAGTATATAGGAAATAGTGACAGGCTTGGTATAGAAATGGTTTGATAGAAGGATATATTAGGTCTACCCAGCTGTTCAATATATTTATGAATGAAATTATGTGAAAAATATGAGTATGGAGAGTGGATTTTGTGTGATAAGAAAATGAGGTGGGGGATGCGATGTGGAGGCGTTGATGTGTGAAGGTTGTGTTAAATCAAGTTTGATATCTAACTAAAATGGGGATGATAAATTTAAATGATGGAAAGGAAACTAAGACTGCTGGAGTGGGCTGTTTGCATATTATTATTATTATTATTATTATTATTATTATTATTATTATTATTATTATTATTATTATTATTATTATTATTATCTATGCCATAACCCTAGTAGGAAAGCGGAATGCAATAAGCCCAAAGGCTCCAACAGGGAAAATAGCCCCTTGAGGAAAGGTAATAAGGTAACATATGAAATAGTGTGCCCGAGCGTACCCTTAAGCAAGAGAACTCTAACTCAAGACAATAGAATACCGTGGTACAGAGGCTATGTGATTTGAGAAGTATGAATACACGTATAAGTGGTAAAAATGGCAGCGTAGGTGAAACTGCAGATCAGATGGTTTGATCATGTGTAAAAGACGGGAGTTATATTATTGAAAAAAGGTGTATATTACGAGTATTAAAGTGTTATAATTAGAAAAGGGTGGATGAGGGTGTGAGATCTAGGAAACGTATGTGTAAGGAGTTGATGAATGATACAATTTGTCTAGGGGGGTTCGCTATCCTGCTTATGGGCACTCCATATGGGTAGATAAAATCATAACTGTTAAGGAAGTTTTACTACTTTACAACACATGAGGTTTATTCAGGAATTAGCAGTTGAAAGATGAGTTTGGTAGTGAATATATATATACATATATATATATATATATATATGTGTGTGTGTGTGTGTGTGTGTATACAAATGTGTGCGTATATATACATATATATATATATATACATATATATATACATATATATATATATATATATGTGTGTGTGTGTGTGTGTGTGTGTATTTGTATAGAAATCGTAAAACTGACACGTGATGAGCATGAAATATGTATTATAGCCATGAAAGGAAATGTGAATCGACTTGATTGGAATTGTTACTTAAGCTTTATTGGTGACGTCATCGAACTAAATCCAATCAAGTCTTTTCACTTTTCCTTTCGTGGCTATATATATTTTACGTTCATCACGTGTCAGTTTTCGTGAGTTCTACACACACACACACACACACACACACATATATATATATATATATACATATATATATATATATATATATATAGAGAGAGAGAGAGAGAGAGAGAGCGAGGAGAGAGAGAGAGAGAGAGAGAGAGAGAGAGAGCAAAAGCTAGTAAGGTATTATAAGACACTTTAGTACCTAGAACTTTCGTGCATGTTAATACACACTTTTTCAGAGTACTTTTTATAGAAACCTGAAGAAGTGTGTGTTAAAATACATGAAATCGCTAAGTACTGAAGTATTTTAACTATTTCCTACTGGCTTTTGCTGTTTAATAAGTCACGTGATCCTTGTGACAGCAAAACACACACACTATCTCTCTCTCTCTCTCTCTCTCTCTCTCTCTCTCTCTATATATATATATATATATGTGTGTGTGTGTGTGTGTGTGTGTGTGTATTGAGAGAGTCTTTCTTATGTGACATATTTGTTACCCATTTGAAGATGTAAATTTCGTTTTCTCTCATGGCATATACCGTACCAAAAGTAAAAGAAAACGAGTTTTATGGGTGACTACATTTATTCTCTTAGGCATGTTATTACCGCCGCGTTGAAGAATTCGATGCTTCTTAAATATAATCGCGAAACTGTAATTTAGTCCTGTATCACCGTGCCTTTGTAAGTGTTTTTAGTGATTTATTATTATACAAATTCAATTTTGATGTAAAATTGGAAATAATGTCAAT
>NC_090737.1:122581261-122583761 GCF_036898095.1 Palaemon carinicauda | reverse complement strand
GCCAGTAAAAGTGCGTCTCAGTGAAGCCAAAGGCTAGTAATAGTGCGTCTCAGTGAAGCCAAAGGCCAATAGTAGTGTGTCTCATTGAAGACAAAGGCCAGTAGTAGTGTGTCTCAGTGAAGTCAAAGGCCAGCAGTAGTGTCTCAGTGAAGCCAAAGGCCAGTAGTAGTGTGCCTCAGTGAAGCCAAAGGCCAGTAGTAGTGTCTCATTGAAGACAAAGGCCAGTAGTAGTGTGTCTCATTGAAGCCAAAGGCCAGTAGTAGTGTCTCATTGAAGACAAAGGCCAGTAGTAGTGTGTCTCATTGAAGACAAAGGCCAGTAGTAGTGTCTCATTGAAGACAAAGGCCAGTAGTAGTGTGTCTCATTGAAGACAAAGGCCAGTAGTAGTGTCTCATTGAAGACAAAGGCCAGTAGTAGTGTGTCTCATTGAAGACAAAGGCCAGTAGTAGTAGTGTCTCAGTGAAGCCAAAGGCCAGCAGTAGTGTCTCAGTGAAGCCAAAGGCCAGTAAAAGTGCGTCTCAGTGAAGCCAAAGGCTAGTAATAGTGCGTCTCAGTGAAGCCAAAGGCCAATAGTAGTGTGTCTCATTGAAGACAAAGGCCAGTAGTAGTGTGTCTCAGTGAAGTCAAAGGCCAGTAGTAGTGTCTCAGTGAAGCCAAAGGCCAGCAGTAGTGTCTCAGTGAAGCCAAAGGCCAGTAAAAGTGCGTCTCAGTGAAGCCAAAGGCTAGTAATAGTGCGTCTCAGTGAAGCCAAAGGCCAATAGTAGTGTGCCTCAGTGAAGCCAAAGGCCAGTAGTAGTGTGCCTCAGTGAAGTCAAAGGCCAGTAGTAGTGTCTCAGTGAAGCCAAAGGCCAGCAGTAGTGTCTCAGTGAAGCCAAAGGCCAGTAAAAGTGCGTCTCAGTGAAGCCAAAGGCTAGTAATAGTGCGTCTCAGTGAAGCCAAAGGCCAGTATTAGTGTGTCTCAGTGAAGGCAAAGGCCAACAATAGTGCGTCTTAGTGAAGCCAAAGTTCAGTAATAGTGCGTCTCAGTGCAGCCAAAGGCCATTAGTAGTGTGTCTCAGTGAAGGCAAAGGCCAGTAGTAGTGCGTCTCAGTGAAGGCAAAGGCCAGTAGTAGTGCGTCTCAGTGCAGCCAAAGGCCATTAGTAGTGTGTCTCATTGAAGCCAAAGGCCATTAGTAGTGCGTCTCAGTGAAGGCAAAGGCCAGTAGTAGTGCGTCTCAGTGCAGCCAAAGGCCATTAGTAGTGTGTCTCAGTGAAGCCAAAGGTCAGTAATAGTGCGTCTCAGTGAAGGCAAAGGCCAGTAGTAGTGTGTCTCAGTGAAGGCAAAGGCCAGTAGTAGTGTGTCTCAGTGCAGCCAAAGGCCATTAGTAGTGTGTCTCAGTGAAGCCAAAGGTCAGTAATAGTGCGTCTCAGTGAAGGCAAAGGCCAGTAGTAGTGTGTCTCAGTGAAGGCAAAGGCCAGTAGTAGTGCGTCTCAGTGCAGCCAAAGGCCATTAGTAGTGTGTCTCAGTGAAGCCAAAGGTCAGTAATAGTGCATCTCAGTGCAGCCAAAGGCCATTAGTAGTGTGTCTCAGTGAAGGCAAAGGCCAGTAGTAGTGTGTCTCAGTGAAGCCAAAGGCCAGTAGTAGTATGTCTCAGTGAAGGCAAAGGCCAGTAGTAGTGTGTCTCAGTGAAGGCAAAGGCCATTAGTAGTGTGTCTCAGTGAAGGCAAAGGCCAGTAGTAGTGCGTCTCAGTGCAGCCAAAGGCCATTAGTAGTGTGTCTCAGTGAAGCCAAAGGTCAGTAATAGTGCGTCTCAGTGAAGGCAAAGGCCAGTAGTAGTGTGTCTCAGTGAAGGCAAAGGCCAGTAGTAGTGCGTCTCAGTGCAGCCAAAGGCCATTAGTAGTGTGTCTCAGTGAAGCCAAAGGTCAGTAATAGTGCATCTCAGTGCAGCCAAAGGCCATTAGTAGTGTGTCTCAGTGAAGGCAAAGGCTAGTAGTAGTGTGTCTCAGTGAAGGCAAAGGCCAGTAGTAGTGTGTCTCAGTGAAGGCAAAGGCCAGTAGTAGTGTGTCTCAGTGAAGGCAAAGGCCAGTAGTAGTGTGTCTCAGTGAAGGCAAAGGCCAGTAGTAGTGTGTCTCACTGAAAGGTTGTTGTGGCCTGATTGGTCACGTCTCTGCCTGGTGTTTGCCAGACGGGGTAGGAGTCCTGCTCAGACTCGTTAGTGCCTTTAGTGTCTGCAACCTTACCATCCTTGTGAGCTAAGGTTTGGGAGTTTAGGGGGGCCTATAGGTCTATCTGTTGAGTCATCAGCACCCATTGCCTGGCCTTCCTTGGTCCTAGTTTGGGTGGAGAGGGGCCTCGGGCGCTGATCATATAATATGGTCAGTCTCTAGGGCATTGTTCTGCACGATAGAGCAATGTCAATGTCCCTTGCTTCCGCCATTCATGAGTGACTTTTAAACCTTAAACCTTTAAATATAGGGCACTGTGAGAATGTGCGAAATGGGGAGTCCTAAATTATTTGTC
>NC_090737.1:122571261-122576261 GCF_036898095.1 Palaemon carinicauda | reverse complement strand
CAAAATGTGGAATAAGAAATTATTGAGTGAGTAGAATTCATAAATAAAAATATTTCACCTGTATAAAATAATCAACACATTAAGGAAATATTCAAACTATAAGAAGACCACTCTCGGGAACTATTACCTTAACTTTAAACTTTTGAAATATGTAAATAACACCGGAATTTCCTTAGTACACGAATTCAAAATTGAATTATTTCCCCTGTATAAAATAATCAGCACATTAAAGAAACATTTAAAATATAGGGAGAACACTTTCGGGAACTATATCCTTAACCTTAATATTTTGAAATACTTAAATAACACCGGAATTACCTTAGTACGAGATCGACTCTTTGGGAAATAACAAGAGATTTCCCTTAGCACCTTCCTCCTCCCTCACCGCCGCCAGTAAAAATGCAAGAGGTCGGGTATCGATAGATCCCCCGAGTTCCTTAAGATTATCATCATTATTTCGGCCTCACCACTAAAATAGCTGCATGAAGGAACCCCCCTCTATTCTACCGATATCCTAGCACTTACCCCCCCCCTCCCCCCCCCCCCTCCTCCCTCCCAATCCTACACGCATCCCCTTACTCTTATATAACCCCCAACCCTCGCCTTATCCTCCAGAGCCCTCTCTTAGCGGTAATCACCCGCTTCTTTTCTTTTTCTTCTGTTTCTTCTTCTTCGCCCAAGCCATTTTATTCACTCCCTTTTATTCTTCCCGTTCTTCATCTGATCAGGACTTTGTGATCCGTCGCTATGTCACTCCAGTATTGTTCTCTCTCTCTCTCTCTCTCTCTCTCTCTCTCTCTCTCTCTCTCTCTCTTGTATTATCCATTTGATGGCTTTGTTCTCCGTCAGCTTCTTTCAAAACATTGGTGTCTCGGCTAAGTCGCACATTACATCCAACATGCATTTATAGTGCGTTTTAGTTTCTCTCTCTCTCTCTCTCTCTCTCTCTCTCTCTCTCTCTCTCATTAAGCCACGCATTACATTTAACATGTCTCTTTTTAGTACGTTTTAGCTCTCTCTCTCTCTCTCTCTCTCTCTCTCTCTCTCTCTTACTTAAAAATGAAACCACCTCCCCCAGATTCATGAATTTATATTGATATGTTGTAAATGCTCTCTCTCTCTCTCTCTCTCTCTCTCTCTCTCTCTCTAAGCCACGCATTACATTTAACATGTCTCTTTTAAGTACGGTTTAGCTCTCTCTCTCTCTCTCTCTCTCTCTCTCTCTCTCTCCCCTACTTAGAAATGAAACCACCTCCCCCAGATTCATGAATTTATATTGATATGTTGTAAGTGCTCTCTCTCTCTCTCTCTCTCTCTCTCTCTCTCTCTCTCTCTCTCTTTTTTAAATCCTTGCCTAATTACTGCACGTCATAAGTTATAATAACTTTCGAACTTTGCCCCTTCCTCGATTACACGCTCTCGCCCAATCCCGTGATTTCACGGTAAATACGAGATGAACTATCTCGTAAGGGGAACAACATCCGTTTCTTTTCATCACAGCTGAACTGATAAACGACACCGCGCATCATTATTATATCTATTATATCGGGAACTTCTGAAAACGCGTGAACTCACGGCGAAAGTTTTGCCGACCCCCTGAAGACACAGAAGTACAAAAGCTTTTTGAGATTACTATCGATTACGCACGTACAGTATGTCCTCGGCACGCAAGTCTCGGCTTTTCCGCCGGATAATGTTTCACCTTTTTTTCTTCTTCTTCTTCTTCTTCTTCTTCTTCTTCTTCTTCTTCTTCTTCTTCTTCTTCTTCTTCTTCTTCTTATTGTTATTATTATTATCCTCCTCTTCCTCCTCCTTCTTCTTCTTCTTCTTATTATTATTATTATTAATATTATTATTATTATTATTATCCTCCTCCTCCTCCTCCCACCTCTTCTTCTTCTTCTTCTTCTTCTTCTTCTTATTATTATTATTGTTATTATTATTATTATCCTCCTCCTCCTCCTCCTCCTCCTCCTCCTCCTCCTCCTCCTCCTCCTCCTCCTCCTCCTCCTCCTCCTCCTCCTCCTCCTCTTCTTCTTCTTTTTCTTCTTCCCTAGTAAGCATATACCTAAATTTTTGCAGGTATAAAGATAGAACTTCCTCTTCAGCTATAAACTTAGTCCCAATTTTCCTTCATATTCATCTTATCAATTTCCTTTTATCTTCCCGTGTACGACTAAATATTTGGATTTTCCTTCAGGTACAAGACTAAACTTTCTTCTTTTTCCTGTATTGAATAAGTTTTCTCCTTTTTGAATTGTAGGCATGAATTTTCATTGTCTTCCACCCAAAATATAATATTTTTTTTCGGGTACGGTACTAACTTGAAATCTTCGTATTTTATAAGAAAATATCATTCTCTCATTTCTAGAATAGGAGTAAAATCTTCTTCTTCTTCTTCTTCTTCTTCTTCTTCTTGTTCCTCCTCCTCCTCCTCTTCTTCCTCTTTTCTTCTTCTTCTTTTTCTTCTTGTTCTTGTTCCTCCTCCTCTTCCTCCTCCTCTTTTCTTCTTCTCCTTCTCCTTCTCCTCTTCTTCTTTTTCTTGTGAAAGACCAAATCTCTCCTCCTCTATCTCTTCATCTTCTTCTTGTGAAAGACTAAATCTCTTCCATCTAGTCATTTCATAAATAGGGCCAAACTTAATGGTTAACCATTCATAAGACTAAATGTTATACTTACAGTATATCCCTTAATAGACAAAAACAAACCTTGTTTTTCCTTTAGACGATGAAATATTCGTTTTCACTTTCTGACATGAACTACTATATCTCCTCCTTCTTCTTCTTCTTCTTCTTCTCCCCTTATAAAAAGCTAAACGTTTTCTTCTACCTTCAACAGGAAGACTATAACTTCTTCTAACCTTTCTAAGAACCAGACTAAAACTCTTGAAGGCTCGGCGTCAAGCCCAGACCCTGGAAATGAGTCAGGAATGTCCAGCATAGCCATTAGCCTCATTTAACATAACTCATCCAGAGGACCTTAGCTTTTAAGCGTTACTGGATATATGTTTTACAATTTATAGAAGAAAACAATGCCAGACGTTTAAGTTGATTTATAGACATTTCGGAAAATAGTCGGTTATGCCCTGTGCCAGGATAAATACGGTCATTACAGGTTAATGTTTGGCACTTGGCTTAAATGATAGGGCATTTGAAGAGTTGTTTTGCGATATGACAGTATTCTTAATGTGTGTGCGTCTAGACATTCTCCCGAAAACGTTATCTATTTATCAGACGGTCTATCTATCGGAATACTTGTAAATATACTGTATATATATATATATATATATATGTGTGTGTGTGTGTGTGTGTGTGTGTAGATAGAGAGATAGATATATAGATAGATATTAATACGTATGTACATATGCATAAATACATATATATATATATATATATGTGTGTGTGTGTGTGTGTATATGTATACTCTATATATATATATATATATATATAGTAAGTTCTATGTGTATATGTACATGTGTCTCTTGTTTCTCATCGGCATATTTAAGTTAATAAACAAATAGTTAATTGAATACTGTTAAAACTAATCAGTAGTTAGATATAATTCAGTAGGTGAGCAGGTTCCACAAAGAATGAATAAGACTCATCTGATGATGGAATGTTCATGCATCGTTGAGTTGGGAATTAGAAAGAAATGAAGGTAGAATTGTAAAGAAATCTTTTGAAACGATCCTATTTAAAACAGCTTAACTTAAATTGGTTATTTCATCCATGACGAGGTAGCTTTGTTCCCGTTGAAAAAAAATTAAAGTCAGAATAAAGCTGACCAAGATGAGGATGGGAATTGCGGTATAAATGGGAATGAAATGAACTCGAGTGGAAAAAGTAATAGATTTTGGAGATCTTTTTTTTTTTTTTTTTCGAAGCATTGCGTGATGACATAACAAAAGATGAGAGAAAATATCCAGAATGTTAGGAATTAACTTTGTGATAGAGGTAATGGAAACAGGGGAATGGGGAAGTGAAATAATGGGGGAACATTAAAGCATTGATTATGCAAAAAAAAAAAAAAAAAAAATGAAAGGACGAAATTTGCATAGGTGAAAAATGCACACACGTGTTGAGCAACCTAAATCAAGACAGGACATAATTAAAGAAATATTGCTGAAGGAAATGTATATGAAAATGGCATGCAGGAAAATACAGTGCTGCAGATACTGAGCCAGAAAGAAGCCTGGTTAACCAGAAGCAAATATAGATTTTAGATATAATTTGTGATCATGAAATTACAACTGAGATAGAAAAGATACGAAAAGAATAAAACATGGAATAAAACTGAAGGAAAAATCCATTTTATTTTTTTTTTTTTTTAATGCAATCGTCAAGATGTTGGAAGAGAATTTAGAAAAAATGGAGAATTATTTTATATTGAAGAGAACGAACAATGAATTTTCAAGTTTGTTGACTTTAAACAATATTAATGTTTACAGAATAGGTGCGGAAAAGAAACTCAATTTGATAATGACGTAATTGATTGATATGAAAAACAATTAGGACATGATAATTAATTCTGATGATGTTGAGATCGTGTCAAGGTCGGTACGAAAACAATCTAATTATGCAAAAAGGATTAATTGTTTTAAATGATGATGAGCCTTTAAAGACCGATGAATGAATTGATGGTTTAGAAATCCACGAAATTTAACAATAAATGGAATTAGAGCTATTCCAAAAGCTGTTTAAAGAGATGGTAATTAATGTTGGCAACAAAGAAAATAAGAAATTGTTGAGTAACGGATAAATTATAATTGATTTTACTATTTTTTTTTTACAGTTTTCTTATGATTTTCCGTTTCCTATCCAATGGTTTGCTAGTGTTTATTGTAAATCACCCTTTACTGGTCTTTCGAAATTCTATCATTATAATAAGTGAGTTCATTGGATTATTGATGGCGTCTTCTACTCTCCATATTCTCTACCCTATACATAACCTAGATTGGCGTTGGGTTAGCCCGTGCTGTTATTATTCAGGAATTTATAAAA
>NC_090737.1:122561261-122566261 GCF_036898095.1 Palaemon carinicauda | reverse complement strand
ATATATATATATACATAGATATATATACATACATATATATATATATATACATACATATATATATATATATATATATATTTCGGTCACGCTGACCGGCAAGGCGTATAACTACTGGTTTCTCTCTTCCCGAGGGTAGGGGGAGAGGGAGTAGCAATACCCTGGTGAGAGGGTTGTCGTTAGGAAAGAGGAAGGGGAGGGGTGAATCTGTGTGTATGTGCGTGTGTCCATATCTATTTGAAAATTTAACCGTTATTTTTTATTAGCCACGTACACTAATAATAATAATAATAATAATAATAATAATAATAATAATAATAGCGAAAGTCCAGCAGTTATGTCAGTACTCATAAATCACACACATTTCAGAAATGGTGAAAAGAGAATGAAGAGAATTATAGCCGTGAATATTACTTCTCGTGTAAGAACCCTGTCATATCCTTGACATTTCCCGTCGTGAGGGAGCAAATTGGACTCTCTCTCTCTCTCTCTCTCTCTCTCTCTCTCTCTCTCTCTCGTGACAGCAATCCCTCGAGAACTTTGTGATGTAAGGTGTATAGATTTTTTTAGCGCCAAGTTCTGGCTAATAAGCTCCTGACCCTTAGCCTCGCTATATTACATGCTGTTCTATTAGGAGACTATACTGTGACCTTTATCAGTCCCCTGTAACACAGTCAATTTTGTTGTTATTACTTTGGTGATGGAAGTTGATAACGTTAGGTTTGGAATGTATATATATATATATATATATACATGTGTGTGCGTGTATTGCTAACCTATATATATATATATATATATATTTGTATATATATATATACATATATATATACATATATATGCATATATATGTATATATACATGTATATATATACACATATATATATACATATATATATATATACATATATATATATATATATATATACACACACATGCACAACATCAACAACAACAGCAACAGCAAATGCAGCCGATTCTAGTAACACTGCAGGACAAGGGCCTCAGACATGTCCTTATTCGTGTCTGGGATTTGGCCATAACATCAACATTAACAGCAAATGCAGTGGTTTCTAGTCCACGGCCGGACAAAGGCCTCAGACGTGTCCTTATTCACGTCTGGGGTTTGGCTATGTTTTCACCACCCTAGCGATTGCAAATTGGTGATGATGGGTGACTTTAGTCTGATCGTTCACAGCAAACCAACCTAGTATGTATGGCCCTGACTAGTACAGATTTGCTGATCATGGCGATATACAAAACCTTTCCCCACGTTAAGGTATCCCTACTCAGAAAGGGATATAATGCACACATACATATATATATATATATATATATACAGTATATATATATATATATATACATATATATATATGTATATATATATATATATATACTGTATATATATATATATATATATACATACTTACATATAGCAAGGCACTTCCCCAAATTTTGGGGGGTAGCCGACATCAACAAAAGAAACAAAACAAAAAAAGGGGACCTCTACTCTCTACGTTCCTCCAGCCTAACAAGGGACTCAACCGAGATCAGCTGGTATATATTATGTGTGTGTGTGTTCTTCAGCAGTGAGCAGTTTCCCATAATGAGATGTCTCCTAAGAGAAAACGGGTAATAATTGCCACACTCCCGAACTTAGACCACTAAATTGTGAATGAACCCCTGTACAGAAACCACCCACAAAGCTATCCGTTTCATACACTTGCAAATTATGCCCATTAGCAACTCGTTGAGACGCCTTACGCATATTGCACCCTTCCTTTTATCTCGCCCTTCTTTTCCTATACATCTTATTTTACTTCTATTCATCCTTCTCTATACCGTTCTCACCTCCTTCTTCTAACACTTCTCACCACCCTGCCATCCTCCATTCTTTCCACTTGACTGAACCATCTCAAAACATCCTGTTTCATCCTTTCACCGTAACTAATCCCTTTACCTCTCCATATCTCCTAATTTTTCATTCTTGCAATTATGATAACACAAATACTACTCAAACACTTCATCTCTAGAGCATACAACATGCATACGTCCTTTCCATAGAGGGGAGTTAGCTTAACAACTTTCGTACATTTCCACTTTGTTTTCCATTTACGCTAAGTGTCCTCACAATCTGTTCTATCCTGCTACCCTTCTTGCTTTATTTATTTTCGTCTATATTAAGATCCCTTCTCCATCTTAGTTCTCATTCATCCTCAAATCATTACCCTTACTCACATTTCCTCTCACATTTTCCCTCCTGCAACCACTTATGTACTCATGAATCAATCTCACATGAATTTCTTAGCAATGTAGGAACGTATAAAGGGGTTGTTGAACCAAACCGCCCTCATGGAAGTAAAGTGCTCTGATGTTGAAAGCAAATGAAAGAAAGAGAGTGGAAGCTGGAGAGATGCTTCGCTTACGTGGTGTTTGTGGCGCAAGTACACTGTTAAAAAAATCCGTAATTTTAATCGGAAATTCTCCGTAAAATATTCTGTTCTCAGCCGTATTTCAGTAGAATACAGGCGACCGTAATTTTACCATACTTTGTTATTATATTTTATGGGTTGGTGACCGTAATATCACTCTTTTACGTCGATATATCCGTTTTTAAAACGGTAAAAATCATGGAATAAATATTGCCAGACACTTACCGTTTTTTTAATGAAAATTTTTTAACAGTGTAGATTTGAAATAAAAATGAAGATATTGCAGACGTAATAGTAAAAAGATTCATTGTAACTGAAAGAAGAATAAATCATACTGCTTTGAAAAGGTTCGGTCATGTGGAAAGAATGAAGGTTGGTACCTGTGGACTAAAGAGGAGAAGAAGACCTTGGAAGAAGTAGGTCGCCTGAGTGAACTAAGTACGTGAAAGGGAGAGCAATTATTATAGTCCATTTCTTTTAGCGATGCATATTTGCACCGACTCGCGGCGGTGCCCTTTTAGCTCGGAAAAGTTTCCGGATCACTGATTGGTTGGACAAGATAATTCTAACCAACCAGCGATCAGGACACTTTTTCCGAGCTAAAAGGGCACCGCCGCGAGTCGGTGCAAATATGCATGGCTAAAAGAAATGGACTATAGGTGAATAGAGCACTATGTGTAAGGGGATTCAATGTGCTCCTGAAGAGCTTTTTGTATAGGTGCATGAATTGGCTGACGAAGTAGAATTATTTTATAATGGAAGTTTATTATTATTATTATTATTATTATTATTATTATTTGCAATGACCATTGTCCATTGTCTTTGCTTTTCTGAAAGACATGGTTTCGTGCAGAAAGACACCCGCTGCTATCATTATAACCATTGAATATATATCAATAAGGAGGATAAGGTACGAGCGGTATCACTCTATTAGTAACTGCTGAAGACCGAAAGGGTTACACCTTTTGACGCCACCCAAAATGAAGGGAAAATTGCATGGTAGAAATATTATGTATATATATATATATATATATATATATATATATATATATATATATATGTGTGTGTGTGTGTGTGTGTGATATATATAAATGTATAATATATGTATATATATGTATACATAAATTTGTTTCACTTTACCTATTCTATTTTTCTTTATAGCCACAATATTATGTTTATAAGTACACGCACCCACACATACATACTTATGTATGTATATATATATATACTATATATTATATATATATATATATATATATTATATATATATATATCTGTGTGTGTTTCACTTTACCAGTTCTATGGGATTCTCTATGGCCACAATATTATGTTTATAAGTACACGCACATACATACATACGTATAATATATATAATATATAAATATATATATATATATATATATATATATATATACATATATATATATATGTGTGTGTGTGTGTGTGTTTCACTTTATCAGTTCTATGGGTTTCTTTATGGCCACAATATTATGTTTATAAGTACACGCATATATATATATATATATATATATATATATATATATATATATATATTGTATATATATATTATATATATATACCTACATACATACATACATACATACATACATACATACATGCATACATACATATATACTTGTATAGGGGTGGAATGTATATATGTGAATTCTTGTGTATTTACCCTATGTAACAGTTTTCGTAAAGAATTCATGTTGACAAAAATCATCAACAGAAAATGTCATAATAAGTCTCCTTACAACATCCATTACGATCATTACAGAGAAATTATTGTAATGCCGAAGCGGCCTGAGTGCTGAGAAAGAGTAAAAAGAATGACCCGGATGTAATGACGTTCTGAGAAGTATGATGACGGTATGATGGGTCATTATTCTCTCTTTTTTTCTTTTCTTTTTTTTCCTTTTTTATTACTATAATTTCACACGCAAATTATGTTTTTTATGACACATTATTTCCTGGTTGCTCGAGAAGCTACTTTAATGAAGTATCGATTGAAATGTTTGTGTTTTAAGTTAAATTCTTCGTAAAACTTAAATTCTAAACTGTTGCAAATCCCGGTTAGTAAGTTTCAGCTTCTCTGTTAAACCTGATGAATAGTTTCTTTGGTCGCTGCAACCTCACCATCCTTGTGAGCTAAGGATGAAGGGTTCAGGGGAGCCTATAGGTCTTTTTGACGAGTCATCAGTAGCCATTATCTGGGCCTCCTTAGTCCTAGCTTGGGTAGAGAAGGGCTTGGCTGCTGATCATATGTCTACATGGTCAGTCTCTAGGGCATTGTCCTACTCGATAGGGCAATGTCACTGTCCCTTGCCTCTGCCATTCATGAGCGACTTTTAAATCTTTAAATGCAGTGTTGTGATTGGCTAATGTTTGCAGATGATACAGTCCTGATTTGAGACAGTGGAGAGATATTATATAAAGTTGTTGAGTCATTGTAAGCGAAAGTAAAGAAACCGAAAAATAGTGGTGGAAGAATAAATATGGTTGCTTCGTATAGGTATTTACTAGTAAATATAACAAGGTAGTAGTTTGGCCAGGGCACCAGTCACCCGTTGA
>NC_090737.1:122541261-122546261 GCF_036898095.1 Palaemon carinicauda | reverse complement strand
GCAATGATGAAACCTTAGGAACAAATACACACACACATATATATATATATGTGTGTATATATATATGTATATATATATATATATATATATATATATATATATATATATATATATATATATATATATATATATATATATATATATATATTATATATATATATATATATATATAAGAACTAATTTAATGTCTCACTTTATTGTCACATTTTATTTTTGCATTTTTTTATTATTACATTATATTGTCACGAAGGTTTTAGAAATGAAAATTTCCTCAAGTATAATATTTGTTTGTCTGTTTAAGTATGCTACCCGATATAAGTCAATATGTCAAGAAAATATATTGCAATATGAGTCACTTTATAAATTGTCTGCAATATTTACCTGATTTGGAAATTGACTGGGGGAACCAGGCAATTCATATATTTCCTGAAAAGTTCAGTCACTTTACAGAATGGAATTTTATATTGACAGTAACATATATATATATCTATCTATATATATATATATATATATATATATATATATAGATAGATAGATAGATAGATAGATATATATATAATATACATTATATATATAGATATATACATATATATATATAATATACATTATATATATATGTGTGTGTGTGTGTGTATGTGTGTGTTGCCTGTCTAAACATTATATGTATTAATGTATATATGTTTGTTTATATGAGAGAGATTAAAATATTTTTCAAGTTACACTTCTATCCTACATAACCCTGATCGTATGAGAGAGAGAGAGAGAGAGAGAGAGAGAGAGAGAGAGAGAGAGAGAGAGAGAGAGAGAGAGAGAGAGAGAGAGAGAATGAATATGCAAGCAACAAGCAACTAACAAATAAAATATCCACAATATATTACCTCATACAAAATGAATTACTATACAATGGAAAAGTAAATTGTGGTGTTAGGAGTAAATATTCGAGCGATAAATTGACTCCCCCATGTTGTGAAGACCCAAGGTATCTCTATATCGTCCCCTTTCCCCTTTCAATAGACTCCCATAATTCCTTGTTTTTACTTTGCTTTGTTGCAATGACTTTATTACCGAAAATATGCAGGGGAACATCTACGCGATTATCATTATTTCTTCCTTTTATTTTATCCTTATAAAATAGATTTCTTTTTCCCCCGAGGTAGTTAATATATGAGGCAAATTTATCTTCATTGTAAACTTACTAGTGTACGTGACCTGTCAAAAAGGATGGTTAAATATTTAGATGATATGCACATGCAGATTCAATTTTTGAACCCCCTCCCCCTTCTTCCCAACCTAAGGGGAGACTGAGTAGTCATGTGTTTGGCAATGCCGGTCACTGTGACAGGAAAATATATATATATATATATATATATATATATATATATATATATATATATATATATATATATATATGTATATATGTATGTATGTATGTATATATATATATATATATATATATATATATATATATATATATACACATACATATATATACATATATATACATACATACATATATATATATATATATATATATATATATATATATATATATATAAATATATATATATATATATATATATATATATATATATATATATATATATATATATATATATATATATATATACTTGCTCTGTATTACATAGGAAAAAACTCGGTGTTACTAGAAAGAATCTGAAATATGTAAGTTCTTCAATTTTAGTCTTATCGTGGGAATAGTTAAATGTGATAAAGGAAATTGGGTCGTGAATGATTACGTCAGTAAAATAAAACATTAGGTAAAAGTAACCTTTTTCAAATACATATCAGTTGAAGTAGGCCTCGATGATACTTATACGCCTTCTCTCTCTCTCTCTCTCTCTCTCCTCTCTCTCTCTCTCTCTCTCTCTCTCTCTCTCTCTCTCTCTCTCTCTCTCCTAAGAAATGTGAAGCCCACTATACATACATTCTTCAATTAGGTACATATATACTCCTTCTTCTTCTATATATATATATATATATATATATATATATATATATATATATATATATATATATATATATATATATATATATATAAACTAACACAACAAATGCAGCCGTTTCTACTCCCCCGCAGGACAAAGGCCTCAGGCATGTCATTTCATATGTGGGGTTAGGTCAGTTTTCACCGCCACGCTGACCAGTGTGAATTGGTGATGGTGGGAGACTTTAGTTTGATCGCTCACATCAAACCATCCTAGTATTCCCACTAAAAAGGGAAAAAGGGATATATATATATATATATATATATATATATATATATATATATATATATATATATATATATATATAATATATATATCAAATAAGCCATATATATTAATACATTAAAGTCTGGATTCTCTTAACGACCTCGGGATCAGAGCCCAAGGCGGAACCACCCAAAGACTATGATATCGGACCGGCGGGGATTTGAACCCTCGTCCAGGATATCTGTATGCCAGTGACCATACCACTCCGCCACTTGGTATGGTCACTGGCATACAGATATCCTGGACGAGGGTTCAAATCCCCGCCGGTCCGATATCATAGTCTTTGGGTGGTTCCGCCTTGGGCTCTGATCCCGAGGTCGTTAAGAGAATCCAGACTTTAATGTATTAATATATATGGCTTAT
Organism: Palaemon carinicauda; assembly: GCF_036898095.1. Classification (NCBI taxonomy): domain Eukaryota; kingdom Metazoa; phylum Arthropoda; class Malacostraca; order Decapoda; family Palaemonidae; genus Palaemon; species Palaemon carinicauda. The sequence goes on along the minus strand of NC_090737.1, from coordinate 122,543,625 downwards.
TTGAAATATGAAAGAAACACGTTTAAATGTGCAATATATATATATATATATATATATATATATATATATATATATATATATATATATATATATATATATATATATATATATACACAAAGTGAGAGAGATATATCCTCTGTATTCAGACTTTTAGCTTCCTTAAAGATCCTCATCTTCCAGGTTTGTGTATTCAATCAGAACAGATGATGAAGCTCTTCCTATAACAATAGGTCCTATTAATATCTCTCGACTTCTGTCATTACTCATAACAATAATAATAAAAATAATAATAGGATAGAAGGAAATCATCTTGGGCAGATACACTATAGTCCGGATCGCTGATTGGTTGGACAAGATAATTCTGACCAATCAGCGATCAGGGAACTTTTCCGAGCTAAAAAGGGCACCGCCGCGAGTCGGTGCAAATATGTATCGCTAAAAGAAATGGACTATAGAAACCAACTCGAGGCAATCCCCGTAAGGAGGTTAGTGCCTTCAGTGCTCCTTAAGTGGTGGACTGTATGCATTACTTGAAGGTATTTGTAGCATCATTTTGCCCCTCTAGCTGCACTCACTTTTTAACCTTCGACTCAATTCCAGCTTCTTTTCCTCCATCTTGCTGTAAATGATCTTAACTTTCCCTTCATACTGCAATTTGGTCATTGTATATAATTTATTATGAGCTTTAAATGACCTCCCAGGTCCCAGTGTTAAGCCTTCGGGCCCAAATTTATATATACAATCCACTCGTGGTGTACTGGCAGGTATTTCTGAAAGGACTCTCTAATTTGGCTTTACCTGAAACCATTCTTTTCTATTCTTGGGTAGTGCCATAGCCTCTGTACCATGGTCTTCCACTGTTATGGGGTAGAGTTCTCTTGCTTGAGGGTACACTCGGGCACACTGTTCTATCTTATATCTCATTTCTCTTCCTCTTGTTTTGTTAAAGTTTTTATAGTTCATAAAGTGATATTTATTTTAATATTGTTGCTCTTCTTAAAAATACTTTATTTTTTCTTGTTCCCTTTCCTCACTGAGCTATTTCCCCTGTTGGAGCCCCGGGCTTATAGCATCCTGCTTTTCCAACTTGGGTTATAGCTTAGCAAGTAATAATAATAATTATAATAATATCTTATTTCTCTTCTTGTTTTGTTAAGTTTTTATAGTTTATATAGAAAATATTTATCTTATAATGTTGCTGTCCTTTTTTTTTGCCTCGTTTCCTTTCCTCACTGAGCTATTTTCCCTGTTGGGGCCCCCGGGCTTATAGCATCCTGCTTTTCCAACTAGGGTTGTAGCTCGGCAAGTAATGATAATAAAATGTAAAAGATTTTGGGAAGTTTTGTTCTTGCGTATGAGTTAAGAGTGACTAGTAGTGACGTAGGAGATATTTTGGATCGTTTCTCCTCCCATCATGAGTCATTTAGGTTTGTTATTTCAAGTTAAGGTTTTGGGAATATTATTAGGAGAAGCAACATTATAAATTTGCTTTGATTTTCATGTTGGTATAAAGTTTTTTTTTTTCTTTAATCAAAATCATCCCATAACATGCGACTGTAGGATTATTATTATTATTATTATTATTATTATTATTATTATTATTATTACTTGCTAAGCTACAACCCTAGTTGGAAAAGTAGGATGCTATAAGCCCAAGGGCTCCAACAGGGAAAATAGCACAGTGAAGAAAGGAAAATAATAAAAAGATAAAACATTTTAAGAACGGTAACATTAAAATAAATATCTCCTATAAAAACTATAAAAACTTTAACAAAACAAGAGGAAGAGAAATAAGATAGAATAGTGTGCTCGAGTGTACCCTCAAGCAAGAGAACTCTAACACAAGACTGTGGGAGACCATGGTATAGAGGCTGTGGCACTACCCAAGACTAGAGAACAATGGTTTGATTTTGGAGTGTCCTTCTCCTAGAAGAGCTGCTTACCATAGCTAAAGAGTCTCTTCTACCCTTACCTAGAGGAAAGTGGCCACTGAAAAGTAGAGTTTGTTAAGTTGCTGAGAAATTTAGCCGACTATAATTGAGGCCTACTGTGTTTTTAACAAACTATAAGTCAGGGTTGTGGTAGCTTAATGGAAAGTCCTTGCCTGGCATTCAGCCGGACTTGGATTCGAGACCCGCTCAAGCTCGATAGTTTCTTTGGTGTCTGTAAACTTACCATCTTTGTGAGCAAAGGATGGGTGGTTTAGGGTAGCCTTTAGGTCTACGTGCTAAGTCATTAGCGGCCATTGTCTGGCCCTCCCTGGTCCTAGCTTGGGTGGGTAGGGGGATGGGGCGATGATCATATGTATACATGTCACTGTCCCTTGCCTCAGACATTAATGAGCGTTCTACAAAGGCCTTTAAA
>NC_090737.1:122531261-122533761 GCF_036898095.1 Palaemon carinicauda | reverse complement strand
AAATCACTTGATGAAGCCACTTGCTATCATTTGAATGAAAGCCATATAAATATTTCTACTTTGAATCTAACAACATTAACTTAATACCACAGTCATCAATGACAATAGAATTAGATGGGTTTTGCAGAGAGAGAGAGAGAGAGAGAGAGAGAGAGAGAGAGAGAGAGAGAGAGAGAGAGAGAGAGAGAGAGAGAGAGCTCCCTTTCAGCCTGCACTCAAAAAGTTGAAGATAATGATTAGGAATAATAGTATCATATTATCCTTGAGAGAACTGATAAAACTGCGGATAGTAATGATAAGACTTATCAGTAACATCAATCGCAACGCTTAATCGCTATCGTGATATCGTATTTTCTTCAGTGAAAAGAAAGATTTATAAATTATATTGATTTTTTATATACTGGATTATTGTGTAAAAGACCTAATGATTTTTTTTTTCTCGTCAAAGTATTGATGATAATTTTCATAATTTGATTTCACCTTAGTTATTATTGATTTTGTTGGATGATTTGAGAGAAAAATTTATAAATCATATTGATTTTTTATATACTGGATTACTGTATTAAAGGACTAATTATTTATTTTTTTCTCGTCAAAGTATTAATGATAATTTTCATAATTTCGTTTCACCTTAGTTATTATTGATTTTGTTGGGTTAATTGACAGAAAGATTTATAAATCATATTGGTCTTTTATATACTGTATTATTGTATTAAAGGCCTAATGCTTTATTTTTTCTCGTCAAAGTATTGATGATAATTTTCATAATTTGATTTCACCTGAGTTATTATTGATTTTGTTGGATTAATTAAAAGAAAGATTTATAAATCATATTGGTCTTTTATATACTGGATTATTGTATTAAAGGCCTAATAATTTATTATTTTATCTCGTTTAAATATTAATGATAATTTTCATAATTTGATTTTAACTTGGTCATTATTGATATATTGGAACGATTGGTTTTGCAGGCGTTAAACCTAATGATTATTAAGACATGTTTTCTTTTTCAATTCCTGTAGAATTTTTACTCCAAACAGTGTTTATTAACCCCATTTTTTTTTTTTTTGTATGCAATGTAACCTTATCAATTTTACATTTATAAGATAAAATATATACAGTAGGCATAATGATTGTTTATATCCATTGCTCTCAAATGTTCAACATTACACGAAATTGGTCACTATCAAAGAGCTCCATGAATGTTATAATTACTTCTATTTTGTAGCTGATTCTGCATAGAGCTCAAACGCTGTTTTTTACTTGTATCCTATTTCCTCTATTTCATAAAGATTTTCATATCGTTATTATCCTCTTTTTTTTTTTTACCACTGTATGCCTTGATTGTGGAAGAGTCTTATAGAGAATATGAGGCCTAGTGTGGATCTGTCTGTAGTCCCTGCCCTGCCAACAGAGACTGGAACAGAGGAAAACTATGCTTTGAATTTATCTCTAATTATAATCTCATTCAAAATTGTGTTTTAATATCTAGGCTTAAGCGTATTATCTCCCTCATATAATAAGAGCAAGTGTGAGGATATATATATACATATATATATATATATATATATATATATATATATGTATGTATATGTATATATATATATATATATATATATATGTATATATATATATATATATATATATATATATACATATATATATATATACTGTGTATATATATGTGTGTATATATACAGTATATATATATATATATATATATATATATATATATGTATATATATATATATATATATATATATATATATATATATATTAAATTCCATTTTCGCTCGTGTCTGCCCATCCCTCTGGTAAGGGGGAGAGGGAGTACTCATGCTCTTGTGAGAGGGAAATGCTAGTGCGTGTAAATGCATATCTATCTAGATATTTAGCCGTCGTTTTTGACGGGTGGCGTACACTCGTATCTCAAAATATGCTTATTTTTATGTCTAGCGGAACCCTTTCCTCGGTATATCGCTTCTAAGCCTATAGGAACTATGTCAAACTACTTTCTCGCTTATGAAAACCAATAAACCAATATTATGAGCCAATTTGGTCAACAATTTTCTTCGAGCAAATTCGGCCCCTCAAATTTAGAAACAAAATACAAACTATTCTTTTATCTTGGAGCTTCATAATTTAAGAACATATTTAATAATAGCAACGAATTACTTATTGTAAGTAATATGCAATACTATCATTGCTACGATCACCACAATAATAATGTCACAAGTCAGAGGTATCCCTATAAAGAATTGGTAAAGAAACGACGCGATAGAAGTTACTGCCTCGTTCATCCTTTTATGACTCATTTAAAGGTAATCTCATTTAACAGAAACTTCTACAAGAAAGGTTCAATCCTACAAGTATACTTACTCTCTTTCTCTCTCTCTCTCTCTCTCTCTCTCTCTCTCTCTCTCTCTCTCTCTCTCTCTCTCCCAATTCAAATACAGAAATACAATTCAAATACAGAAACAAACACTGTACTACAGCTGTA
>NC_090737.1:122523761-122526261 GCF_036898095.1 Palaemon carinicauda | reverse complement strand
AACCAAATTTATTCAAGAACTTTTACGAGAACCAAATTTATTCATGAACTTATACGAGAACCAAATTTATTCATGAACTTATACGAGAACCAAAGTCATTCATGAACTTTAACGAGAACCAAATTTATTCATGAACTTTAACGAGAACCAAATTTATTCATGAACTTTTACGAGAACCAAATTTATTCATGAACTTTTACGAGAACCAAATTTATTCATGAACTTTTACGAGAACCAAATTTATTCATGAGGTTTTACGAGAACCAAATTTATTCATGAACTTTTACGAGAACCAAATTTATTCATGAACTTTAACGAGAACCAAATTTATTCATGAGGTTTTACGAGAACCAAATTTATTCATGAACTTATACGAGAACCAAATTTATTCATGAACTTATACGAGAACCAAAGTCATTCATGAACTTTAACGAGAACCAAATTTATTCATGAACTTTTACGAGAACCAAATTTATTCATGAACTTTTACGAGAACCAAATTTATTCATGAACTTTTACGAGAACCAAATTTATTCATGAGGTTTTACGAGAACCAAATTTATTCATGAACTTTTACGAGAACCAAATTTATTCATGAACTTTACGAGAACCAAATTTATTCATGAACTTTTACGAGAACCAAATTTATTCATGAACTTTTACGAGAACCAAATTTATTCATGAGGTTTTACGAGAACCAAATTTATTCATGAACATTTACGAGAACCAAATTTATTCATGAACTTTTACGAGAACCAAATTTATTCATGAACTTTTACGAGAACCAAATTTATTCATGAACTTTTACGAGAACCAAATTTATTCATGAACTTTTACGAGAACCAAATTTATTCATGAGGTTTTACGAGAACCAAATTTATTCATGAACTTTTACGAGAACCAAATTTATTCATGAACTTTAACGAGAACCAAATTTATTCATGAACTTTTACGAGAACCAAATTTATTCATGAACTTTTACGAGAACCAAATTTATTCATGAACTTTTACGAGAACCAAATTTATTCATGAGGTTTTACGAGAACCAAATTTATTCATGAACTTTTACGAGAACCAAATTTATTCATGAACTTTAACGAGAACCAAATTTATTCATGAGGTTTTACGAGAACCAAATTTATTCATGAACTTATACGAGAACCAAATTTATTCATGAACTTATACGAGAACCAAAGTCATTCATGAACTTTAACGAGAACCAAATTTATTCATGAACTTTTACGAGAACCAAATTTATTCATGAAATTTTACGAGAACCAAATTTATTCATGAACTTTTACGAGAACCAAATTTATTCATGAGGTTTTACGAGAACCAAATTTATTCATGAACTTTTACGAGAACCAAATTTATTCATAAACTTTTACAAAAACCAAATTTATTCATGAACTTTTACGAGAACCAAATTTATTCATGAACTTTTACGAGAACCAAATTTATTCATGAGGTTTTACGAGAACCAAATTTATTCATGAACTTTAACGAGAACCAAATTTATTCATAAACTTTTACAAAAACCAAATTTATTCATGAACTTTTACGAGAACCAAATTTATTCATGAACTTATACGAGAACCAAAGTCATTCATGAACTTTAACGAGAACCAAATTTATTCATTAACTTTTACGAGAACCAAATTTATTCATGAACTTTTACGAGAACCAAATTTATTCAAGAACTTTTACGAGAACCAAATTTATTCAAGAACTTTTACGAGAACCAAATTTATTCAAGAACTTTTACGAGAACCAAATTTATTCATGAACTTTTACGAGAACCAAATTTATTCATGAACTTTTACGAGAAACAAATTTATTCATGAGCTTTTACGAGAACCAAATTAATTCATGAACTTTTACGAGAACCAAATTTATTCATGAACTTTTACTAGAACCAAATTTATTCATGAGGTTTTACGAGAACCAAATTTATTCATGAACTTTTACGAGAACCAAATTTATTCATGAGCTTTTACGAGAACCAAATTTATTCATGAACTTAACGAGAACCAAATTTATTCAAGAACTTTTACGAGAACCAAATTTATTCATGAACTTTAACGAGAACCAAATTTATTCAAGAACTTTTACGAGAACCAAATTTATTCAAGAACTTTTACGAGAACCAAATTTATTCATGAACTTTTACGAGAACCAAATTTATTCATGAGGTTTTACGAGAACCAAATTTATTCATGAACTTTTACGAGAACCAAATTTATTCATGAGCTTTTACGAGAACCAAATTTATTCATGAACTTTAACGAGAACCAAATTTATTCATGAACTTTAACGAGAACCAAATTTATTCATGAACTTTTACGAAACCAAATTTATTCATGAACTTTTACGAGAACCAAATTTATTCATGAACTTTAACGAGAACCAAATTTATTCATGAACTTTAACGAGAACCAAATTTATTCATGAACTTATACGAGAACCAAAGTCATTCATGAACTTTAACGAGAACCAAATT
>NC_090737.1:122512186-122513738 GCF_036898095.1 Palaemon carinicauda | reverse complement strand
TCCTTTTGCTTTGGGAAGGGTGAGAAGCCAGCTAGATTCGGACCTTTGAGCATTGAGCAATCGTCTCAAGGGAAGGGGTTAGCTTGGAAGTGAGCGACTTGCCCAGATAATTTGATTGATTGACTGATTGATTAGGAGTTTTTTGTCATCTGGCATCTAAGGTTACTAACGCCGAACCAGATAATATGAGTAAACAATGTGTTGATAGTTTAATATTTTATACCCTACATCCTATATACCACACCATCACTATAATAATGCACCAATGAACATTCATTGCATGTCATTTCACATATTTTATTGTCACTAACCACTTCTGAAACAATATAGATTATGTTAACTGATGATGCATTTTAAATCTCCAACCTTAAACTAATATAATTGATATAGCAAATAGTACTATTTTCTCTAAGAGGGCCGGAGCCAAGTAGCCTGTGACATAAGCTAACCCAAACCACATTGAGCTACGTGGCTCATGATCGAAAGCAAAGGAAAACACTGAAATCAACAACTAAACCTTTAAACCTCTTTACCTTCGAAACTTTGAACAAAGGCCACTTATTAATGATTGGTGACCCAATAGGTGCTATTTGAAACGATACATTATTAGCCCCTACATATATTACGTAGGCCACAGTGTGTAATTATGTGAGAGAGAGAGAGAGAGAGAGAGAGAGAGAGAGAGAGAGAGAGAGAGAGAGAGAGGGGAATTGCTTAAGAAAATGCAAACGAAGGATATTTCCGTGTTATGAATATTAATATGAATAGTCAGTTCCAATATTATTCAATACAATTTTATATAGAAATAGGACAGGAAAATTCACATAAAAAGTTATGATAAAATCTTTTGATGAATTAGTTTCGAAATAATATTAGATAACATTTCTTAAAAGAATAAAAAAGTTCTCTCTCTTCACCACATTTCTTTGAGTGATACCGGTAATTTCCCTCCTCCTCACATTCGAACCATCCTAACGATGCCTCGGTTGTTTAACGTCGGCCACCTTTCAGGGTAAGAGGGGCATGATCTCTCCAAGTCAGGTCTGCCCAGGAGACACCGGTTTTGTTGCTGGGTGTACATCTCGTGATATGATTATCTGTGGCAAGCAAGGTGGTTATGTAATGACCTACGTTTATTTATTTACTTATTGATTTATTATTTCCACCACAGAGGTTATATTGTTGCTTTATTTATTTGCACTACGTCAAAGCTTCTGGCCAGATTTGTACACAATTTTCACAACTGATAGGTATTATATATACATACATGCACACATACATATACATATATACACAAACATATATATATATATATATATATATATGTATATATATATATATATATATATATATTTGTATATATATTATGTATATATATACATATATATATGTATATATATATATATATATATATATATATATATATATATATATATATATGGTTGGTACAGATAACTTTGGTGAAATACGCTTCACACGTCATGAAAATTATATCTATGTCTAATCTAGATTAACCAATGCTAGAAATAGTTTTTCTATACTACATAAGATG
>NC_090737.1:122497186-122507186 GCF_036898095.1 Palaemon carinicauda | reverse complement strand
TCTTTTTATTGTTATGTAATGTCTCTCAAGACGGGCAGTATGTATTTAAAAGTACCTGATGCTCATAAGAATTCAGCCCCTCTTATAATAATATTGTGTATTCTTTTATATATTGTTATATATCCATTTCTACATCATTTGAGAGAGAGAGAGAGAGAGAGAGAGAGAGAGAGAGAGAGAGAGAGAGAGAGAGAGAACGCAGGTCGCAACGTAAGCCTCTTTACCCGACAGACGCATCCATAAGCAGGTCAACACTCGTATCGTTTCCCTCGTCTCTGGTTTCGCCATTCCGAGTCGAAAAAGGTGAAAGTTCGTTTCCAGGGACTTACCTCCTCCCCCCAGGAGGCACTGCCAGAAGTTGAGGATGCTTACGAACGCCTAAGTCCGGAGAGGACCGGCCTTGCGCAATATGAACCTAGAGAGATTGATGATAAAAAAATGGAAGATTCTCTTGAGATCTGCTGAGATATGAAATATTTCGGTCTTGCGAGGTATGGGGTCATTCTTCTTCTACGGTGGGTGTAGGGGAGTAAAAATGGAAACGGTTATTTTTTTTATTGAGGTCTTTTGATAGAGTGTTCTTTTACGCAGGAGACTGAAAGTAGAACCGGATAAATTCCTTATGATTTTTTGGTATAGGGTGTTCTCCAGCTTTCCTGATACTCATTGAGATTACTAGTTTAAAGCTGAGAAAATCTCTGAGACTCGCAATATGTGGGTCCTGAGTTAGCTTACAACCAGATTGTTTTTATTAATTAACACAATCTTACCATCATGACGAGCTAAGGACATCATCAGCCATGGCACTGTCCTCCTTGGTCCTAGCTTGGGTAGTGAGGGGGCTCATGAACAATTTTTAAATCTTTAACAGGTTTTCTTTGTAGGACGATCTAGTTTCAGTTTCCTTTTATTATTATGTAATGTCTCTATTGTAAATAAAATTTCTTTAGAAGATTTGATCGGTCTGAGGTCGCAAGAGGGGTAGTATGTATTTAAAAGCACCCGATGCCCATAAGAATTCAATCCTTATGATAATTTTTTATATTCTTTCACAAAGTGGATTAATATCTTATTATATTTCCATTTCTACATCATTTGATGAAATGAGAGAGAGAGAGAGAGAGAGAGAGAGAGAGAGAGAGAGAGAGACTCAATGTCTTGTTATATTTCCATTTCTACATCAGTTGATGAGAGAGAGAGAGAGAGAGAGAGAGAGAGAGAGAGAGAGAGATCAAAGTTTTGGAAAGCGTGAAAGATTAAAATACAGTATAATGAGAAAATCATACAAAGCATCGCATGAATTATATCTATATCAAGATGGGTGAACAAAATTGGTCCATCACGTAAAGAACACATAGTTCTTGACCTAAAAGTAAGTCTTAACTAGAGGGGTACTCAGTAGAGCGAAGACCTGTACCACGGCAGCTTATTTTTCGACCGTTTGCTCGACCTTGACCTTGACTTTGACCTTAACATGTATTAATTTGCGTGGATTTTCATACACTCAAATATGAACTAAGTTTGAAGTCTCTGTTATAACGATTTCCAAACTTATGGCTGATCACGGGAATTGGAAATTTTGCTTGACCATGACCTTGACTTTTGACCTTAACCTTCCAAAATTTAATCATTTCCAGCTTTTTATAGCAGTTAATCCCCGCAAGTTTCATTACTCTACGATTAAAATTGTGGCCAGGAAGCTGTTCGCAAAAAAAAAAAGACACACAAATAGGGGGTAAAACATAACCTCCTTCCTACTTCGTTGGCGGAGGTAATTAGGATTCCTTCTCGGTTCTTAAACAAATTAGGTATTACACTGTGCGGCTGCATATAACGGCCGGGCCAAAAGGATAAAACAGTTTTCTCTCTTCCAGTGGATTATTCGCGTTTCCATTCATAATGGAACCCGGAGTTAATGGCCTGAATCCAATGAAAGCAGAAATGATGGTCTCTCTGCAGTATCAGTTCTCATAGAAAGTCTGATGATATTATAACATTAAGCGAATGTAATCGTTTATGAATGATTTATAGGCCACACTGTTGAAAGATTGCCGTAAAAACTGTAAAAATCCTGGAATAAATGTTTCCAGGAATTTACTGATTTAAAAACGAATATATTAAGGTTAAGGAGTGACAGTGGCGATTCTAGGACTCTGAAAGTGGGGGGGGCCACTTCAGGGCCAATATAAATTTTGGGGGGGCATTTATTGTTGGTGGCTAGGTGGCACTCTGAAGACAATATTATGTCATTAATGAAATAACAAATGACAATAATAACACCTCATTACTTTCATAACTTGCATTTGTAAAACATATACATGTATGCCTACACAAACATTATGATAATGGAGGTTATTCGTATTACTTAAAAAAAAATATATATGTATTTCTTGCAATATATTTTTAACAAAATCGCAAAAATATGGCAAAAATATCTTCAAAACAAAAATGAATCATGAGTTATGAATGTAATGTAAATATTATGTTGATATTAAAACCCCATGCAAGCATGCATGAAGTAATGCAGTGTTGCCAACAGGGCGAGTTTCCCTTTCCTGAGGTGAAGTAGATTATAGTACGTATATTTAGTGCAGCTTAATTCTACGATTATCATGCCGGCTATCAAATTCATCAACAAAACAGTCTAAATCAATTCCCTCGGCACGTGCACTTTCAATGGACAGTAATGCGATATTACTCAATCTAGCACTGGTCATGGAATTTCTGAGAAATGTTTTCACTAATTTCATTTTTGAAAAACTTCTCTCACAAGAAGCACTGGTAACAGGAAGAGTGACAGATATTAACAATAGTTTGTACAAACAGTCAAATGCAGCCTTATAAGGACTAAGGAATGACAGGAATTGTGTAATGGATGTAAGCTGTATTGGCTCTTTCGTGAGTAATTTCTTCACCAGAGGGATCTCATATTGTAAATCATTTTGACTGACCGAGTATGCCATTGCATATGCCTTCAAGTCTTCTTCTAACAAGAATGTCTGTCCTCCAGGACAGAGAGCTGAAATACCACAGAAAATTGCATTTGACTCTTTGGAGAAACGACGGTCTAATTCACTAATTAAGCAGTCTAGGACTTCATAGAAAATCCTGATGTGTTGCACATGACATGGAACAGAAGATCCTTGACCACTTGTTTCAAACACGATAAATCCATCAAGCTTACGAGGTTTCTTTACCCGTTTTCTTGTTGTTGTTGGTGTAATGCAGCATTTCCTGCAGAGTTCATTAACCTTCTCAGAGTAATGGTCATTCAAGTCAGAGTTGCGTACATTAACTAAATGTTCATGGAGTGACGAAATTAGATTTGCTGCTTTTCCTAGGTCTGCTTGTTTATCCTGTAGCTGTGTAGACACTTTATTAACTTTTCCAAGAATATCTGTGAAAAATTGCAATAAGTAAACAAACTCTGCATCAATCTGGGCAAGCAAACCGCGAGCGGATACAGCTCGGGCACCAATGTCATCTTCAGAAATTTCCTTCAAAAGTCTCATTATGCATTGCAGACGGAGTAGAGCATTTTCACACGAAGTGGCCCGACACCACCACCTTGTGTCACTGAGATGCTGCAGTTCTCGTACTTGTTCTTTAGGCAACATTTCACGCTGTATCAAAATGAATTTCTCATGAACTACCGAGTTACTAGCAAAGATATAGAGTTCTTCAAGCAAACTAAAGAATTCAGCAGCTTCGGGTACATACTTTGCAACATTTATCAACACTAAATTGAGCCTGTGTCCATAGCAGTGTATATAATATGCAAAAGGAGCTTTATCACGAATTCGTTTCTGAACACCACTAATCCCTCCACTCATCACTGATGCCCCATCAAATCCTAATCCTACAAGAGAAGATTTGTAATCCAACCCCAGTTTATCCAAACTCTTCAAAATAATATCTGTGATAGAGGCAGCATCCAACAAGTCCATCTGAGTGAAAGAAATGAAGCACTCCTGAATACAATTTGCTATTTCATCATAAAATCTAATAACTAATGCCAACTGCTCTGCCTTACTAACATCCTTGGCTTCATCAGCTTGAACAGAAAAGTAATGACATGACCTAACTTTTTCTGCAATTTCTTTCTTCGCCATACATGCAAGTGTGTCAATCATCTCATTCTGTATTGCAGAACAAGTGTATTTTTCATTTTTTGGACCACTTTCTACTCTATCAGCTATAATAGGATCACGTTTAGCAGTGAATCTGAGAATCTTACGAACATTTCCTGGATTCAGTTCATCATCACCTTCTCTATGTCCTCTCTGCGAAATGTCTTGTGTTACAGTCAACAGGATTATTTCACCTAATGTCTTTATGTAATGACGATTTTCAAGAACTTTCTTCTGGTATGCCTCACTTATACACTGAGCAATTGATGTTTTATCAGCTTTATTTCGTTGATAGTCCGCCCATGCAATACAAGAAGTTTTGTGGCACTGAGAGGAAATGTGCTTTTCGATGGCACCATCTTTTCCATGTGCTTTCTTCCATCGTCTAAAGCCACTCTTTATGAATGCTTCATCTGCATTGCCATATGTTGGTGGAGCAAAGTGCCTGCATGCAAAACAGAACATTGCATCTCGTTCTTTAGAATATTCAGCCCATTCATATTTGTCGAACCAAGCCCCCACAAAAGACCGAGCATGAGACTTTCCTTCACTATGCCTTGGATACTCTTTTAATCGTACCTGAATAGGATTCTCAGAAGCAGATTGAGAAATGTCAGCTGGTGCAGAATCTTCCTTTTTCTGTTTCTTTGTTGGATGATCATGTGAACTTGATCTTGCAGGATTGCCAATACTTTCACGATCACAGTCTCCCTCTGACTTCTTAGCAGGTTTATCAGATTCAAGGTTTACTGTCAATGGTGTATCACATTCACTGCGTTTTTTAATTACAAATTTATCCATGATTGTCTATAGTACAATAAAATTATCTGTGATAGTAAGTTCTGAAAAAAAAATAAATTAAATCAAATAATCACACGTAATTCACAATTAACACAACACACCTGTCACCACAGAAAAATGTGATAAAATTTGCGGTTTTGCCGACTACCGACTGGAAGAATAGAAGATGATGACAGCACGCACACACACACACTGTCACACACACACACACACACACACACACACACCCACACCCACATATATATATATATATGTGTGTGTGTGGGTGTGTGTGTGTGTGTGTGTGTATAACATGTATACAGTATAATAAATATATGCACATATAGGCCTACACTATCACTGCCAACATTCACGAATCACAAAAATTATGATACAATTAGGCCTAGACGATTTTTATTATTATAGGAATTGTTTTCTATGTAAAAATAAAATGGGGTTAATTGTCACCGACTCACCAGCTACTTGTATTTTGGCCTATTTAGTTATTTTCTTTCAAATATGGCTAACGACAATATTTATATTTGGCTTTTGTCAGATCTGTTTGTGAAAAGGTTAACACTGGGTTGAAGGGTTAAAACTTGAGTTGGGATATAGACCTACATCATATAACAAAAAAATTAGTGTACATTGTTTGCTACTTTACACCCGCCTGTCAGATTCTTCTCATTCTTTTTCTAAGATTTCGTATAATTATTTTTTTACTCTATTTTCGTATCCGCTTCTTATGTGAAACACCCACATACTGTACATAAAGATCGAATATCTCATAGCCACTAGTCTACTCCCACTTTGTATGAGACGAAATAATGAATACCACTTATGCTCAAATGCACTTATGCACAAATAATTATGCTTTAGACACTCAATAAGACACTAATCGGGTAAAAACTGACTTGACCGGCTCACAGTCTCACAGAAACGGACTACATGTACTGATCACATCATCACATCATACATGGAAGAAACATACGCGTCTGATTCGCGTCACACAAACACAAGCGGGCGAGGAGGACGGAGGTGTAAAAAAAATTCCAATAATTTTAATCTAGCAACGTTACCATCTTTTTTTTTTTTTGTGATTACGTCTAGTTATTGTGATAGGATGGGATATTTGAGTGTATATATAGTATACTGTATAATTTATAAGGTATATATTTATATTATATATTATATTATATTATTATATATGCCTAAACTAAGCTTATTTAGAATTAGGATATGGAAACAAAAACTGGGGGGGCCAAGCTGGGGGCCAGCCAAAAAACTGGGGGGGGGGGGCATGGCCCCCCCTGCCCCCCCCCCCCCTAGAATCGCCACTGAGGAGTGATATTACGGTCAATAAACGTAAAAGATGATAACAAAGTAGTATTTTACTGAAATACGACTGAGAACAACATATTTTTACGGAGAATTTCTGATGGAAATTACGTTTTTTTAACAGTGCAAGTCATGCTTAAACTATTGATTTCTTGTTTTGGTGTTTGGAAAAAGGGATTTGAAATACAAAGATGTGTCCTGAATGACAATTGTGTGAATTTTTATACGTTTGGTATTGTTGTTGGGGAAAAATACCTGGAATTAAGGCAAATACAGAAAGGGACAATGAACAAATAAATTGTACTTGTATTTATTTTACAGTAGGTAAAATATCTGACAGTAGAATAGATTTAGGTTATAACATTCAGTGAGAAAAGAGTAAATGATTTTATATATCAATGGCAAATGATTGGATTTCCATTAAATCTGTGAGTTTTTCGTCGTTATATTTTGCGTTACGAGGGGGGGGGGGGGGGGGTTCTTTGGGAGAGATGAAAATAGTGTAACTTCTGTTTTAGAAGTAACATAACTACCGAGCAGCCAATGAAATCACTACCCAGGGTTATTGTGGCCTGATTGGTAACGTCTCTGCCCTGGTGTTTGCCAGTCGGGTGTTTGAGTCCCACCCAGTCTCGTTATTGCCATTAGTGTATGCAACCTTACCATCCTTGTGAGCTAAGGTTGGACCCTCCCTGGTCCTAACTTAGGTGGAGAGGGTCTTGGGCACTGATTATATATTTGGTCAGTGTCTAGGGCATTGTCCTGCTTGATAGGGCAATATCACTGTCCCTTGCCTCTGATATTCAATGGTAGCCTTTAAACCTTTAAACCAGAATTGTGTCTGTAAAAACGTAAACAGATTTGAAATAAAACCAACTTGCAACTATTTTGTTTAAATCACTAAATTTTAAAGAGTCTATAACAATGGGCAGATGAAAGTGAAGAAAATTCTCTTGTAAAACAATTTGTAACATTATCTTCCAAATAATCATAATTGGAAAGACTAGACTACGAAACAATTTCCGAGAAGGTCTGGCCCAGCAATTCCTTCTTTTACTTGCGTGAGAAGGAGAAGTACTATATAGAAGTATTATCTGATGAAAACGGAAAAATTACCGTAGAGAAAAATTGAATTCCTGAAGACAGCTACAGATATAAAACAGTCAGATGAGAATATGGGATCTCTTTATTGTATTTTATTTGTAATGAAGATATTATATCTTAAGACCCTTATTTAAATTTCCAAAGGATTCACAAAAAGGTCAACTATATAGAAGTAAGAAAAGACTCTCAGCAAAGTTATCGTAACAAAAGTTCTACTCTTGATTATGAAGAAGAAGTCTCGAGACATCTTATTAAAGATAACTTATAGTTTAATAATAATTACTCTAATCATCTTTTGGTAATGGAAAATGGAAGATCCGGTTACACTCTGTGCCAGTAGAAAAAAGTAATCTTTATGGGAAGGAAAACTCATCCAGGGAAAAAAAAAATGGAAACAGATCGAGAAAGGCTGACATAGCATATTTGAACAGATTTATAAGGTCTGTTTAAAGGAGCAAATTGAAATATTGGAATGATTAATGTTAGTAAGTATCTGAGTGATTGTATCATTAGAAGCTATACTGTAAATATAAGAAACCAGGAAGACGAAAACATCGAATCGAAAAAGACGAAAATCCAGATTTTCAAAAGTGTCTGATTAGCGAGGGGCGGTCAATGTTCGAGAATCCTGACGTTGGTAATTTAATGGATTTTGATTGTTCTAGGTTCTTTAAAGGGTAAAGGTGTCTAGTTTCAGTTCCAGTTTCATCTGAATAGATGCTCACTGGAACGTCAGCCCAGAAAGTCCAACCCTCCACTGTGGTGCCCAAACACAGCAGTGGCCTCCCCAGTAAACAATCTGTAGCCACGCAAATGCTAGGCATACACGTTACCACTGTACTAGCCAGTAATAATTTCTAAATCAAAAGGCACTCAAAGTCAGGACGTCATTATCAGGAACTCGATCAACAAATTTAATCAGAACTTTTTAACCTTAATTTACAGATTGTAGATTTTTTAAAAATTTAATTTCATGTTTTATGAATAATTCTTATACATGGTTTATTTAGAAGGTTTGCGCTATTCTTTTATAACGAGAGTCTTTTCTTGATTGAATATAATTTGCTCAGCCATATCCTTCCAAGAATGTCTACATAATATTAATGAATGTAATAATAAACAATCAATAGAGAAACGAACACACACGTAAACACACACATACACATACGCACACACACACACACACATATATATATATATATATATATATATATATATATATATATATAGAATACATACAATTTATATATATATATATATATATGTATATATATATACATATATATATATATATATATATATATATATATATTTACACACACACACATATATATATATATATATATATACTCAGTATATATATATTGATACAATCATACATTATGTATATATATATATATATATATATATATATATATATATACATATACAATATATATATATATATATATATATATATATATATATATATATATACATATATATATGTATATATATATATATATATATATATATATATATATATATATATATATATTTACTCACATGCACACACATATACATACATACGTACACATATTCACGCAGTCATATTATATATATATATATATATATATATATATATATATATATATATATATATATATATGTGTATGTATATATATATACATACATATATATATATATATATATATATATATATATATATATATATAATTTATTTTATATATAGCTACAGTATATTTACCCAGTCCACGTGATAAAAACGTAAAACGTTGTCTGTAGAAAGTCTAAAACGTCTGTTGAAGAACTATCAAAACAAGAACAGCCTCAGGTCTCGTTCAGATTACGCCTACAAAAGAAAGTTAACTGTAACGAAAAAAAGATATTCCTTCATAAAAGAGCATATCACTTCAAGTAATTATTTCTTTCACTTACTTCATTCAAACTTAATTTAGGGAAGCAAGACCTATTTTGAATTTCAAAAGTGAATTTAAAGAATGGTAGAGAATTCAGAAGAGAAGAAAAAGACCAGGATTACCCGTGAAGGAAAGAATGTGACCTCAGAGAATATTTCCTTGGTTGGGTTGGGCTGGTTGCGCGGAATGTCCAGAAGTCCTGACTTCATAAACATAATTCTGTTTCTCCTTTGGTTTTTTTCCGTATTATCTTGATGCGCAGGAATATATTTCCTCTCATTTGCCTTTAACGGGAAACAGAATTGTTGCACATCTCTTATGATTATCCTTTTAGGAATTCAGTCTAATTCATATGATCTTATCCTTAATTCAAAGTCTTTTCACAGTATAGTTTCACAGCCTAATTCCATAGCTTTTTTGTTGACCAGGCAGACATAGTCTTTTTATAGTTTATTTATGACATATTTGTTTTTGATGTTGTTGATAGTTTATTATGTGACATGTCTGTTTTGACGTTGTTTCTTGTTTTGGAATGATTTGTTGTTGATTTGTTCTCTTCATTTATTTATTTCCTTATTTCCTTTCCTCACTGAGCTATTTTTCCCTGTTGGAGCCCCTGGGCTTATAGTATCTTGCTTTTCCAACTAGGGTTGTAGCTTGGATAGTAATAATAATAATAATAATAATAATAACCCTAAGCCTTATTCACAGTTCCATATCCTCATTTAT
>NC_090737.1:122487186-122489686 GCF_036898095.1 Palaemon carinicauda | reverse complement strand
TCATAGATAAGAGTTAAAAATATCTCTTGAGGTTTTGCCGTAAGAATCTTTTTAAGTTGGCTCTAAAATTCATATCAAAATAAGCATAAATGTATTACCCCTTTTGTTTGATATTTATATTATTGTGGTTATTTGTTACCTTGAGTTTATTTATTATGTGGATTTGCTGTTTAGCCATCAACTTGTACATTCTTACTACCACAATACAATGCCCTAGTGACTATCTAAATACATGGATATATATATATATATATATATATATATATATATATATATATATATATATATATATATATATATATATATACACACGCACACGCACATATATATGTATATATATAAATATATATATATATATATATATATATATATATATATATATATATATATCCATATATATAAATATGTATATATATATATATATATATATATATATATATATATATTTATACATATATTTATTCATATATACCTGTAAATGTGAATAGCACCCAAGACCACTCTCCAATCAAGCTGAAACCATGGAGGGGTAGGCAATAGCTGCTGATGACTCAGCTAGTAGACCTGTAGGTTCCCCTAAGCCCCAACCTTAGCTTACAAGCATAGAGAGGTTGCAGCGTTGCAGACACTATATGAAACTATCAAGCTTAAGCTGGTGTCCAACCCTAGTCCAGCAGATCACCAGATAGGGACCTTTCCAATAGGCCACCACTCTCGACTCCCTTGGCTGGTTGTTTCAGTAATTATTATAATTACGTTATAAATGTTAAACTGCATTGATTACCCGTTAACCATCGTCATTCATTACTATTTCGTCCATAATCCTGCCTATCCATATCATGAAAAGCCGGCAAGGGCAACCACAGTACTTATTATTTAGCAAATTCTGCTTGCATTTAAGATTGTTCCTGTGAGATTTCGCATTCCTCTGTCTGTCTGTTATTGACTGTTACTTTTTGATAATTCTATATAGAATTTGATATTACTATTGCTCTTTTCCTCGTTCCCCTTCTTATTATTTATTTGTTCTTTTTCTTATTATGTCTAGAACTTGCTCAGAAATATGCACAAATCTACATAAACATGTACACTCATATGTATGTACGTATATTGCCAAGCATGAGAGAATCTATCTATCAAACACTCGAGAATTTTTTCTTGATTAAAGCTGACTTATCAATTCAGTTAAATATAACTCCTTTTATACATATTATAAAAAAGATGCAAAAAAACTAAGGATAAAGACTAATTTAGAATTCTGTTATATTTTAAGCTCTCATTTTATTTCTCAGTGGGACTGCATCTAACAGATAATTTCAGTTTTCAAATGCTGAATTTTTAAACTTCATGTACACGTCTTTCAAGCCTCATGTGTCTCTTAATATCCAAGTTTGAGAGTGAATGAATTCTACGTATTTCTTTAGTGAGAACAATCGAATAATTTTTGCCATGCACATTAGCAGGAACAGTTTCATATGTGTCAATTTTATACTCAACAGATAAGCCTAATATTTTTTACTTAGTTAACATATTTTGATCGATTTTCGATTATTGATAAAAAGACTTTGAACTTATCATTTAGATTTTTTCAGATAAAATAGAATTTTCCTAAGCTGTGAGCTATTCCATTAACGTTACAATTATGAAAAAAAAAAACTCTTGAATATGGGGATATTGACAGTTATAGTCTAAACATTATGATTTTAATACAAGATATTAACGGTTATCTTTGTTATAGTAATATTAATATAACAGCTATGATTTTTTTGATAGATTTTATTGTACGAATTTTGGTTTAAGAAAGTATGCATCTACTACTACGCTCATCAGTTGCATGAAATGATAATCTCTCTATTTATCTCTCTTTAAGATTTACTACCTCTATTTGCATGTATATGAAAGTACATGATTATAAACGTTACACGTACATAATATATCACCTCTCAAATCCCCATTTGATGAAGATATTGAACTTTGATATTTCAAGTAACTCAAATAAGACTGATATGGACGCGGACTCCATGACATGGTCGTTCCTTCTGTATCATTATTTCTATGTGTTTAATGCAAAGAGTAATCTTTATTTTATAAGATAGCTGGTTCCTTTTCGAAAAACCTTTTCATTATGAATAATTTGGAAACTGTAAAGGTTAGTACATTTATTTTATGCTGCTCTCTGTTACGTTTAATGTTCATTACACTTTATATTTGTATGTAATATCAATGTTTTTATTTTTTTTATTGAACAGACCAGCTATTAATCAAAGTATCATTCATAAAAAATTAATAGCATAGAATTATGTTAGGGAGAGAGAGAGAGAGAGAGAGAGAGAGAGAGAGAGGAGAGAGAGAGAGAGAGAGAGAGAGAGAGAGAGAGAGAGAGATTAGATTAAATTCTAGGTGCCACCAATACCGAGCGGTAAATAGGAAATGAAACATAAAAACAGGATTGAGGAGTTTGTTACTTTATAGTAAAAATAAACGCCACACACAAGAATAT
>NC_090737.1:122444686-122472186 GCF_036898095.1 Palaemon carinicauda | reverse complement strand
TTGAATGTTTTCCTTATATTTCTGTCAACAAAGTAAGAAGGGTCATCGTGTGGAAATCTTTTTTTTTCTTATTTTGTGTAGGAGGTGTCTTGGCCATTATAGTTTTTGTATTGACAAAGTTTGCGCCTGTTGTCTCTTACTCTAGTGGATATTTTTGTAATGTTTCTGTCAAAGTAGGATGTCGAGTATTGTTTCTCGCTTGAATAGTTTCCTTTATATTTCTGTCACCTAAATAGTTTAGTTTTTGTATTGATTCTCGATTGCTTGAATAATTCTTCTTTGTTGCTGTCAACGAAATGGTATAAAGTTTGTATTTTTTCATAATTTGATTAATAATTCGGATATAATTTTTTTTTCTTTGACAAAATACTTAGTTTACTTATTGTTTTTGTACCAAGATAATTATTATCTATTTGTTTTTGACAATGAAATAAACATGTCTATAGCTTCTCCAGTTGTAAAATATTGGCTTCATGTTTCTATCAGTATCATTGTTCCTTTTAAATTCCTTAATTAATCTAATATCTTTTTCTAATGAGATTTGTTTATTAAGCTCTTGCTCTCTATTGGGACATTTCATATTATCTCGTATACCAGTAGTTGTATTTACTTATTCTCTATGATCAGTTGTATTTTCTGATCTTGCTTCTTCTTCTTTGCACTTCTACTATGATAAGATTCTTGTGTTGATTTTGGTAAATTTGAGTGGCAAAAATCCAACACTGTTCTTTCACATAACTTTTGGCATGTCTTTTGGCATGAGTTACTGAAGGACATTATAGGAGGTAAATTTCAAGGACGAAGACCCAGAGGAAGGAAAAGGGAGTCAATACTAGATGAAGGGAGGGAGAAGTTAGCAAAGCTAAACGAGGTGGCCATGAATAGGGAGTTATGGAGGGCGACTAGTCCATGAAAAGACCTGCCTTAGGGCAGAGCAATACAGTAGTAGTAGTAGTAGTAGTAGTAGTAGTATTCGTCGTTGTCGTCGTCGTCGTAGTAGTAGTAGTAGTAGTATTCGTCGTTGTCGTCGTCGTCGTCGTAGTAGTAGTAGTAATAGTATTCGTCGTTGTCGTCGTCGTCGTAGTAGTAGTAGTAGTAGTATTCGTCGTTGTCGTCGTCGTCGTCGTAGTAGTAGTAGTAGTAGTAGTATTCGTCGTTGTCGTCGTCGTCGTAGTAGTAGTAGTAGTAGTATTCGTCGTTGTCGTCGTCGTCGTCGTAGTAGTAGTAGTAGTAGTATTCGTCGTTGTCGTCGTCGTCGTCGTAGTAGTAGTAGTAATAGTATTCGTCGTTGTCGTCGTCGTCGTAGTAGTAGTAGTAGTAGTATTCGTCGTTGTCGTCGTCGTCGTCGTAGTAGTAGTAGTAATAGTATTCGTCGTCGTCGTCGTCGTAGTAGTAGTAGTAATAGTATTCGTCGTCGTCGTCGTCGTAGTAGTAGTAGTAGTAGTAGTTTATTCTAAATTTCCAGCATCAAAAGTCTTATATCTCAGGACATCTGTTATAAGCACTCTTTTTGCGTATAAATAATATCACCCTACATACCTACGTATATTTCAAATAAGATTATTTAGTATCTTATCCCTCCGGTTTGGGATATAATCGTATTGTTTCTTATCTAAATTAATATTTTCGATATTTTTCTGCCACTGAGTGTGTATGTGTATTGATTATCAGATTAATTATTCAGGTGTATATGTGTATATTTTGTTAGGCAAAGGGTTATCTTCAAATCAAGATATCAGGTATATGATTAGTTTCTTAGCTGAATTATAATGAATTTTCATAATTTATGCATTAATAACTATGAATTATTTTGCGTGATCAAAGTGTGTCCTCTGGTTCGTGTTTAAATTTATAGTTTCTATACTCGTTCATTCATAGACTTGAATTCAGAAGGAAATAATAAAGAACAATGTTTAGTTAAAGTGTAAATTCGATGTTTTCTTCAATCAAACTGCTTTGATAAGCGCTATCATTTTTTTTTTCAAAAGAATTTATTTGAGTTTTTACTTTATTCAAGCAAAAATGTGATTTTTTCACTTTCAATGATTTCTCGCAATCATTCATTAATTTAGGCATTTCTTTGTTAAGTTTATCTATTATTCATCAGTTAGCCTTCTTATCTTTGGTCTTCATCAAAATCCAACATAAACATTTTTTTCCTTTATCAAAATATTTTGTTTACTATTTCGTTCAAGTACACAATAACTTTGTTTTCCTGTAAAGTAAAGGATTTTTTTTTCACCTCTTATAAACCGATATGTACTGCTTTTCAGCTATAAGAAATACATTCTTTATCTACCAGAAAAGTTTATCAATAAACTTCTTGTCTATCTTACATACAGTATCTCAGTTTTATAAATATCTCTGTTGCTTTTCCATTTGACATAATTTGCAATATTTCATATCTAATTAACCATTTCCTTATTGCCCAGTTTTTATCTTGATTGCATCAACGATAAGGACTAAAAGAACGAAAATGAAATGTCCAACATATCATGAACAGTGATGTTTAAAATTTTATTTAATTTTAATTATTGATAGATTATAATCCTCCTCCTCCTCATTATCGTAATCTTTTCTTCTATTATTATTATTATCATTATTATTATTATTATTATTATTATTATTATTATTATTATTATTATTATTATTATTATCATAACATACTCATCACCGCTCATGAAAAAATCTAATCGAAATAATAGGATGGAAATAATACAGTATTTATGGCCGCTAACTGCGTTTATGAATGCAAAATTGAAACATTGGGAAAATTGCTTGCATGCAGTAGTGTTGTAATAATAATAATAATAATAATAATAATAATAATAATAATAATAATAATAATAATCATTCTTGCAAAACTGTGGAGATACCACTAACAATAAAATAGATTGTCAAAGATTCTATTTTCGATCATCATTCATTATTTCTATCTTTCCCTGTAATCCATTAAAACCGAAAGACAAAGGCTTAAAAAACAGCCTAAAGAATAACGAAATTCTATCATCCCTCCGAGAGAAATGAACAATAACCATTTAGCAATTAATATTTGGTCCGAGATTCCAAAATTTCGGCTATGAATTAAAATTCAATGATCGCGTCGAAGGCCAAAGCCATTTAGGCTGTTTGACCAAGACCATTATGGGATTAAGGCGAAAAGACTCGGTTGGTAAGCGACCAGTCCATGAGGTTGCAGGCGTGCCATGAATTGACTAAACGCTCACACCGGCTCCATTCTCGGGGCTTAAAGCTGAATGAGATCGCGTTAGAAATCAGACTCGTTCGAACCATCTTTTCTTTTTGTACAACTGGATATTAACCTGATTGGGAATATGAGGATTTTTCCATATCGTAGGATATAGCTTCCCTTTATACAAGTAATATGCAAGGGAGAAATGGTTTACAAGTACTTGTAGTTGGTAGGTGAGCTTAATATTATTGCTTCGTGTGTCGAAGTCTCGAAACTTTAGCTCACTCATGAATCTTGATGAAAATAGCCAAAAGCCAGTGAGAAAATTGCCAGCATTGAGCTAGTACATATACTGTTAATGCACTGAATATTTTATAATGTTATTTCTAAACATTAGCTAGACCTCCGTGGGTTTGAATTATACAAATAAAAGAAGGCCGAGGGTAAAAAGATAAGATGAATGACTCCATATTGAACCGGTGATTATGACGCCCATGAAGTAAACAGTTTGGACAATTCGTATGTTCACCACAATACGGATGACAGCCAGCGGCACGATAACATCCAAATAGAAAAGGAAACCTTTCTTTGCTGGATAATAGCAATAAGAAAATATGACACTTTCCAGACCAACGCTCGTAATTGCCGTTCCAGAAATAGCGCAAAGAAACCTTTCAGCTCATTCCAGAGAGCTGCGAAGGGGGGAAAATGAAGAGAAGTTCTGGTAAAATGGTAGTTGGCATCGCAGACGACACTCCACTACGTAGTCATGGTAACCGAAGTGGGTCACTGGAGGGGCGATGTCATTTGTCTATATATTTTTCGTGTTGTTCTTTAAGGAATTATGGATAGAATTATGCAGGGCTTGAGTGACGTCACTATTACACTTTTATTTAATCTCTCGGAGATTTGCGAGTGCTGCTCCCCTGCCTTGAAGCGTACGTAGGCCTATATTACGGCTTTCGAAATTTGGAATGGATTAACGTCTAGACAGACTATTCCCATCGCTTGAAGAAATGAATAACGGACTCGAACGGAGCCAAGTTGTGGAAAAGGAAGACATTATTCTCGCTTAGAGATGAACAAGTAAATTAGTATTATCTTATGTACATACATATATTATGAAAGATAATATTGAGATGAATGAGTAGAACTTGTCGATCATTACATAAACTCGGGAGAAAGGGAAGTAGAATATAAAACAGAAGATAGATAGGATTTGATTGAAATAAGATTGAAGGTTTTTCTAAAAGCCAAAAATCCCTGTGGCTCAAATATGCGTTGACTTATGCACACCGGAAACACTGAGTAATGCACACACACACACACGCATATATATATATATATATATATATATATATATATATATATATATATATATATATATATATATATATATATATATCCGGTTACGCTGAAATCTCCCCGTCTCGGGTAGGGGGGGAGAGAGAATAGTCATACCCAGGTGCGAGAGGGTTGCATGTGCGCGCGTATTCATACCTATCTAAATAATTAGTCTTCATTTTTGACGGATCACGTACACTGGTACTCAAGAACTGTTGAGAGTTGTTTAACTCAGATACTTGACGTCTTAGAAGAAGTCATGATGTCATTCTTTGTGGAAGCTGTAAAGAACCAAATTTAAAATATTAATAAAATAGTTTTTAATGGTGCATTGTTGCTACTCGTCCCTGACAATCTTGCAAAAATAATAAATGAAGTACACAGAACTTGATCATAGTGTAACGCACGTGTTTCATACACACTCGTACACTGTAATGGTATAGCCTCTTGTTTTATCGCTGGCTCTTCCCCATACTGATAATAGACCAACCTGTGTAAGCTTGCCAGCTCATGTTTTGGTTAATTTGAATATTTTTAACGTTTTTGCTCGCAAGTGCTTGCATACAAGCTCGTTTTCTGTTTAATAAGTTTAAGATGCATTCATCCCAACAGCCACCTAGCACAATGCCATTACCCATTCTTATTTTGATACCTGCACTTATATTTTAAGGATATTCATAATTAAGAGGCAAGTGTCTGACAAGCTAAAAAGAAAGAGATTTTTCTTTTGATGGTTAATAGATGGTGTTGTCTTGGAGGCCAAAGGAAACTGTTATTTTGGTTGGTTTCATAAAGCTTGATTTTGTTGTGCTCTGAAAGATTTTTAGTAACCATTAAGTGGATATTGTTTTAGTCTTTAAAGACTAGTGTTTTAATTGCTTGTAAAATTAGTTTTCGTTTCACAGCTACTATGTACATAAGTTTTCGTACAAAGTTTTCCTCTTGTTATAGTAGATAACGAAAACATTAGTTTTCACAGTCAAGAAAGTCTGCTGCTTTAGTGGCCACTAATTGATTTTGATGACCAAAAGGACCCTTTTAAGCTATTAATGTTTTTTTTTTTATTTAAGCTATTAATGTTTTTTTTTTATTTATATCATTGCTTTAATGGCCACTAAACCCCCATTTTTTGTGGCCACTGCAGACAACACGTTTAGTGGCCAATAGAAGCCTTTGCTTTATCATACAATCTTATATTTGCTTCGTTGACCAGTGAAGATTTTCCTTCTACTATAAACTAAGACTTATCTATCCCCGATGGCTCCTCTCTTTACCATCACCATCACAACTCTCAAATAATAAAAACAACTAACACTAATAATCAAATTAAAGCGAAATAAAACACATTCTCTCTCCTCATTGTTTTCCCTATAGCCCATTTCTTTTAGTGATGCATATTTGCACCAACTCGCAGCGGTGCCCTTTTAGCTCGGAAAAGTTTCCGGATCGCTGATTGGTTGGACGAGATAATTCTAACCAATCAGCGATCAGGAAGCTTTTCCGAGCTAAAAGGGCACCGCCGCGAGTCGGTGCAAATGTGCATCGCTAAAAGAAATGGACTAAAGAGCAATAACTATCTAAAAAGCAACTCGCCTCTTTATTTGTCAATTGGCGCAAATGACCTCCTGCAATGGCTACAAGCGATGAACTTCGTATAACACGAGTGTTTCATAGATTGCATTAAATGGACAAATGAGTCATACTGACCGTTAATGACCTCGGTATTCACCTCGATCATCATTTAATTTAGCGATGATTGCGATTACATTAACGATCATTGCGGGGTATTGAGTGTCGATGTTTTTGTTGTTGTTTTTGATGACGTTGGTGTTTGTATATTATCATAATTAGCGTTGTTGAAATGTGCACTAATTCAAATGGGTCGGGGCAGATAAGTAATTATTTTTATTATTGTTGTTATTATTATTAGCATGAAATTTTAGAAATGCTATAAACAGTATCAAACTGATTAGAATGGATGAGATGAAGGAAAAGGGAGAAATTTTGCGAATAATATATATATATATATATATATATATATATATATATATATATATATATATATATATACATATATATATTTCTTCTTCGCTAAAGTTTTCTTCTTCTTCTTCTTCTTCTTCTTCTTTGCTATAGTCTTCTTCTTCTTCTTCTTCTTCTTCTTCTTCTTCTTCTCTAAAATCCTTCTTCTTCTTCTTTGCTATAGTCTGCTTCTTCTTCTTCTTCTTCTCTTTCTTCTTCTTCTTCTTCTTCTTCTTCTTCTTCTTCTTCTTCGCTAAAGTCCTGAATTTTTTTCTTACCCTAAATTGGGAGAGCATTATCCTTTCCAGGCCTTTTCATTTCGTTTAAGGATGTATATTACGAGTAATCTAGTAATTAATTTTGTTTGTCCATCTCTTTTTCGGCCTCATGTTGTGAATCAGTCTAAGATTACTTGAGAATCAGTCTAAGATTAGCTGAGATATATTCTAAGATTAGCTGAGAATTAGTCTAAGATTAGCTGAGAATTAGTCTGTGATTAGCTGAAAATTAGTTAAGATTAGCTGAAATTTATTCTAAGATTAGCTGAGAATTAGCCTAAGATTAGCTGAGAATCAGTCTAAGATTACTTGAGATTTAGTATAAGATTAGGTGAAAGTTAGTCTAAGATTAGCTGAAAATCAGTGTAAGATTAGCTGAGAATTAGTCTAAGATTAGCTGAGAACCAGTCTAAGATTAGCTGAGAATCAGTCTAAGATTAGCTAAGAATTAGTCTATGATTAGCAGAGAATCAATCTAAGATTATCTGAGATTTAGCATAAGATTAGCTGAGAATTAGTCTACGATTAACTGAGAATCAATCTAAGATTAGCTTAGAATCAGTCTTAGACTAACTGAGAATCAGTCTAAGATTAGGTGAGAATCAGTCTAAGATTAGGTGAGAACCAGTCTAAGACTAGCTGAGAATCAGTCTTAGACTAGCTGAGAATCAGTCTAAGATTAGCTGAGAATCAGTCTAAGATTAGCTGAGAATTAGTATAAGATTAGCTGATAATCAGTCTAAGGTTAGCTGAGAATCAGTTTAAGATTAGTTGAGAATCAGTCTAAAATTAGCTGAGAATCAGTCTAAGATTAGCTGATACTAAAGAGATGTCTGTTATACGATCATGTCTAAAAAATACTCACGGATTGCTATTATTAGTATTATGTTATTGCTGTAGTTATTGCCGTTAATATAGCTAGCATTATCAATATGATTGATATTATTGTTATTACTATTTAAAGGTTTAAAAGCCACTCATGAATGGCAAAAGCAAGGGACAGTGACATTGCCCTATCAAGCAGAACAATGCCGTAGAGACTGACCATACATACATAAGATCAGTGGCGAAGATCCCTCCCCACCCCAGCTAGGATCAAGGAGGGTCAGGCAATGGCTGCTGATGACTAAGCAGATATTATTATTACGATTTTCATCATCGTCAACATCCTAATTATCATCATCATAAATATTTGAATAAATTCAGATTTATAGTATAAAATCTTAGTTGAAGTTTTTTTCTCTAATATCTGAAATCTTGTATCATAAAATACTTCATTTGTGGATGCAATGATACAGTATCCCTTCTCTTCTAAATGTTGCTTAATACACAAATGTTTTTCTCCTTTTCATTCTAATTGCAGGATTATAATAAAGCTGGAAAAAGAACGAATGTTAAACAACAAAGCGAGGGATTGTCAAATAAAAAATCCGCTCTTGCACTAAAAGAGTCTTTCAAATGAGAGATATTAAATGATATTCTCTCTCTCTCTCTCTCTCTCTCTCTCTCTCTCTCTCTCTCTCTCTCTCTCTCTCTCTCTCTCTCGTTACCTTTTATCCACCTCTCTCTCTCTCCTCTCTCTCTCTCTCTCTCTCTCTCTCTCTCTCTCTCTCTCTCTCTTGCATTATACATGTATGTATGTATACATACATACATACATACATATGTTCTCTAGTCTCGGGTAGTGCTATAGCCTCTGTACCATGGCCTTCCACTGTCTTGGATTAGAGTTCTCTTGCTTGAGGGTACATCCGGGCACGTTGTTCTATCTTATATCTTATATCTGTTTTTTTGAAGATTTTATAGTTTATATATGAAAGAATGCTTCTCTTTTAATTTA
The DNA here is from genome assembly GCF_036898095.1 of Palaemon carinicauda. NCBI lineage: Eukaryota > Metazoa > Arthropoda > Malacostraca > Decapoda > Palaemonidae > Palaemon > Palaemon carinicauda. The sequence goes on along the minus strand of NC_090737.1, from coordinate 122,463,509 downwards.
TTTATATCCTTGCTCCTTTCCCCACTGGGCTATTTTTCCCCGTTGGAGCCCTTTGGCTTAGAGCAGCTTACTTTTCCAACTAAGGTTTTAGCTTAGATTGTAATATATATATATATATATATATATATATATATATATATATATATATATATATATATATATATATATATATACATATATATATATTTATATATACATATATATATATTTATATATATGTATGTATATATATAATATATATATATATATATATATATATATATATATATATATATATATACATATATATATATTTATATATATGTATGTATATATACATATATATATATATATATATATATATATATATATTTATATATATATATATATATATATATATATATATGCATATATATATATATTTATATATATGTATATATATATATATATATATATATATATATATATATATATATATATATATATATATACTGTACATTAGTCTTCATTGATTAAGAAAGATAGATATCCAATATTGAAACAAGATAAAGATTTTAATCGAAGGCAGCATAAAATAAATTAAATGATACTGATTACTTCAAGTTTATGATACTTCTTACGTTGTGAAGTTACCAAAAGGAAGTCAATGCCATTATAAGTTATGAACTTTATAGTAGTTGTTTTCATAGTATATACTGAAATTGATAATTGCTGATAATTAGTGATATTCTGAAGTTAAGAGTAAATTGATAATGATTGTCTCTAATTAGTGAAACTTTGATAATTAGTTGTTTTAAGATCTGAAGATAGCTTTGGTTTGATGATGTTAGTCTCTGTAAATTGATAACGATTATTGTTATTTTTATTATTATTAGTATTATTAATAATAATAATACTAATAATAATAATAATAATAATAATAAAATTAATGATAATAATAATAATAATAATATTATTATTATTATTATTATTATTATTATTATTATTATCATTAATAATAATAATAATAATAATAATAATAATAATAATAATAATATCATTATTATTATTATTATTATTATTATTATTATTATTATTATTATTATTATTATTATTATTATTATTATTATTAAAAGCTAAGCTACAACCCTAATTGGAAAAGGCAGGATGCTATAAGCCCAAGGGCTCCAACCTGGAAAGTAGCCCAGAGAGGAGGAAAGGAAACAAATGAACTAAAATCTGAAGCTAGCAGTATCCGTATGGCGATCATCAATTCAAAACTTAACAGAACTCTAATTATAAATAGAAAATTATAATGGATATAACGGAAGGATTCTTTGCATCCACGTTCTGGAACTATCTTCTCCTTAACTCGAACATTCAGCTTTAAGAGCCGTGGCTCGGCAACCCGCCCAAGTTCGATGTTAATCTCTTGGTTCTATTGCATCTTAAACCCAGCACATAATGTTCGAATTAAGTCGAATTAACGTATCCCGTCTGCTATAATTCTTGGAGTGTATTCCGTGTATCAGTTCTCGAGGTATACCTTATCTCGAGGTGGACCTTAGCCTTGTGTTCGTCTTGAGGTGTAACTTATCCTTCGTCTTCGGCTTCTCTTTGTTGAAGGATACGTGGCGTACCGTCATTTCGTACCTTGAATTTCGTACCTTTTGTGTCCGTCTTGTCTTTGTTGGAGGATACGTGGCGTACCGTCATTTCGTACCTTGAATTTCGTACCTTTTGTGTTCGTCTTGTCTTTGTTGGAGGATACGTGGCGTACCGTCATTTCGTACCTTGAATTTCGTACCTTTTGTGTTCGTCTTGTCTTTGTTGGAGGATACGTGGCGTACCGTCATTTCGTACCTTGAATTTCGTACCTTTTGTGTTCGTCTTGTCTTTGTTGGAGGATACGTGGCGTACCGTCATTTCGTACCTTGAATTTCGTACCTTTTGTGTTCGTCTTGTCTTTGTTGGAGGATACGTGGCGTACCGTCATTTCGTACCTTGAACTTCGTACCTTTTCCGAAGGTGGGTTCATGTACATTGTTAAAAAAAACGGAATTTTAAACGGGAATTCTCCGTAAAAATATACTGTTCTCATCCGTATTTCAGGAAAATACAGGCGACCGTAATTTTACCCTACTTTGTTATTATATTTTACGGATTGGTGGCCACAATATCACTCCACTACGTCAATATATCCGTTTTTAAAACGGTAAATGCCTGGCAACATTTATTCCAGGATTCTTACCCGTTTTTTCGCGGCAAATTTTAAGTGTAGCGTAACTTTGTCTTCAGCTTGTGTTTATTGGAGACCAGTTGGTGTATCTTATCCTTACCATTGAATTCTATGGGTTGAAATCAGATTATTATATTGCAGGTTTCCCCTAAAATTGTCTTGATTTTAATTCAGTTTGTGTACCGTATCACAGACTTTGCTTCAAATTTAAGTCTTGTTAGTATATTTCATGGGAGACTAGTCTTCAAATTTGGTCTATTCAAATCGTGTTAGTTTTTAAAATTTCGTTAGTTTATTTCTGCCTTGTGTGCAAGCGAGCATTTAGGCTGTAACTGAGAGGTGAGGTGAATGCAACTAAACTCTATCAAACAATCATTGATTTTATATACAGCGACTTGCGAGCAACACGACTGGCGAAATCTAACCGAGGCCCTTTGCGTCAATACGCGTAGGAAAGATGATGATGATGATGATGATGATGATGATAACTAATTCCTTCTTCTGATTTCTTGCTCCACTTCATACTTGAAGATGTATTTTTACGCCAAATCATTCAATTTCTCGCCTAAGTATTAGGTAATGTATTTCACTTATCCTTCAAATTATATTTCTTATTTGACATATCCACACACACACACACACACACACACACACACACATATATATATATATTATATATATATATATATATATACATATATATATATAAATATATATATATATATATATATATATATATATATATATATATATATATATATATACATTTTATATATATATATATACACACACACATACACACACACACACACACACATATATATATATATATATATATATATATATATATATATATATATATATATATATATATATATATATTCAATTGGATAGTTTAATTAAAATCTTCATTCTTCTATTCTTTGGTAACAATAACCCAAAACGGAATTCCAATATGATAATTGCTTTTAGCCAGTGTAGGATTTAATCTGAGTCTACTTATCCTTTGAGATATCAAGAGATTTAATGGATGTTGAATCGAATGTACATATTCCTATGGAATTCAGATTTATGTATATAAAATCGAAATGAACATGATATATGATTGTAGCAATTATCAGATTATTATTGTACCACGTATTATAGTCAATTTCTTTTAGCAAGGCATATTTGCACCGACTCGCAGCGGTGCCCTTTTAGCTAGGAAAAGTTTCCTGTTCGCTGATTGGTTGGACAAGATAATTCTAACCAATCAGCGATCAGGAAACTTTTCTGAGCTAAAAGGGCACCGTTGCGAGTCGGTGCAAATCTGCCTCGCTAAAAGAAATAGACTATAGTGATAAGAGAGAAAGATATACTGAAATAATTTCTTGATGATATATAGAATAAAGAAATCAAATAAATGTACAGGAGAAATATTGACATTTGCAATTCATTAACTCAATCTGTATGTTGAAATGAATTCGATCTATACATTAACTAGCGTTTATTTAAGTACTCTCTATTTTTCATTAACAGCAAATTAAATGAGTAACGTCTTACTGTATCAGTACTTTTAAGTCTTAGTATATTTTCTAATTATTTTTGAAAAAAAAATCATAGAAAAATGAAAATTCAGCATTGTCTGCCATTTAAGTGCTTACATAGTTCCCTAAGCACCAACCCGTAAAAGATAATAACGAAGTAGGGTAAACATTACGGTTGCCTGTACTTTACTTAGATACGATTGAGAACAATATATTTTTACGGAGAATTTCCGATTGAAATTACGGTTTTTTCTAACAGTGCATATTGTTCAGTTTATTGAAAGCATTATCTGTACTTCTACACTGTTAGAAAAAACCGTAATTTTGATTAGAAATTCTTTGTAAAAATATACTGTTCTCAACGGTATTTTAGTAAAATACAGGCGACCGTAATTTTACATTACTTTGTTATTATCTTTTACGGGTTGGTGACCGTAATATCACTCATTTACGTCAAGATTACTGTTTTTGAATCGGTAAAAATCCTGGAATAAATGTTAGCAGACATTTACCGTTCTTTTAATGTAATGTTTTAACAGTGTACAGTAGAGTCTGTATTAAGTATTGCATACACTGATTTGCAGTTCAATACCAGTCATCGGACTGATATAAAAAATATCCCTATTGGAGCGCTTATCAAAAAAAAGTTTAAAGCCAATGGTATTATTACGTTCCAATAATGTTTCCCGATTGAAGGTTCTGTACTGTATTTCAAAACTAATTAAAACAACAGCTATTTTCAGACTGAGGTCGAAGGGATCTGCAAGCACCTCTGTCAAGCATAAGCCAAGGGCGTGGGGGGGGGGGGGGGAGGAGATTTGAGCAATAGACTTACATTATGCAAAAGAGGAATTTGAAATGTAATATCTTTTACAGTATGAGGTTTAAGGTTTAAAGGCCGCTCATGAATAGCATAGGCAAGGGACAGTGACATTGTCCTAGTAAGCAGGATAATGCCCTGAGACTGTTCATATAAACATATGATCAGCGCCCAAGCCCCTCTTCACCCAAGCTAGGATAAGGGAGGGCCAGGCAATGGCTACTGATGACTCTGCAGGAAGATCTATAGGCTCTCCCCAACACCCCCATCCTTAGTCCACAAGGATGGTGATGTTGCAGCGACCAAAGGAACTAACTAAGAGTAATTTTATTATTATTATAATCATTATTACTAACTGAGCTACAACTCTAGTTGGAAAAGCAGATGCTATAAGCCCAAGGTGTCCAACAGAGAAAATAGCCCAGTGAGGAAAGGAAATATGGAAACAAATAGAATAGTGTGCCTGTGTGTACCCTGAAGCGAGAGAACTCTAACCAAAGACAGTGGAAGACCATGGTACAGAGGCTATGGCACTACTCAAGACTAGTGAACAATGGTTTGATTTTGGAGTGTCCTCCTAGAAGAGCAGCTTACCATAGCTGAAGAGTCTCTTTTACCCTTACCAAGAGGAAAGTAGCCACTGAAAAATTATAGTGAAGCAGTTAACCCCTTGAATGAGGAAGAATTTTTCGTTTATCTACGTGTTGTCAGTTGTATGAAGAAAGAGGAAAATGTGTAGGGAATAGACCAGACTATTCGGTATATGTGTAGGCAAACGAAAAATTAGCCGTAACCAGAGAGGGATCAGATGTAGTAATATGTGGCCAGTCAAAGGACCCAATAACTCTCTATCTGTAGTATCTCAACGGGTGGCCTGTGCCTTGGGCACTCTACTGCCATAAATATCTAGCCGTTAATTTTGACGAAACGCGTACACTAGTGTATATACACACACACACATATATATATATATATATATATATATATATATATATATGTATATATATATCTATATATATATTATATATATGTATATATACATATATATATATATATATATATATATATATACATATATGTGTATGTGTGTGTGTGTGTATGTGTGTTTGTACTGTATATGTATGATGGTATGTAAGAATGTATATATGTATGAACGTATGTATTTATGTAAGCAAGTGTGTATATACGTATGTATAAGACAAAATTACTATATCAGGAATTTATCCGAGGACTCTTCCATTCATCCTATCCTTACGAGTCGTGAATAAAAAGTTCTTGCAAGAAATGATCCTTTGCACGTCACAACTTTGCTCATATTGCAGTTGAAATGCCAAGCCTGGTCTGAGTAAGGATCTCTTTATAAATGGAAAACTTTAGCTCTTCACCAATTTCTACCGTTCAAAAGAAGTAATATTTTATGATTAATTTTCAAATGTATTTTATCATTGGTCTTACCATCGGCGATGCTAATGAGTATTTAAAGGTTTAAAGGTCACTCATGAATGGCAAAGGCAAGGGACAGTGATATTGACCTAGTAAGCAGGACAATGCTATAGAGACTGACCATATATTATATGATCAGCGCCCAAGCTTCCTTTCCACCCAAGGTAGGACCAGGGAAGGCCAGACAATGGCTGCTGATGACTCAGCAGTTAGACCTATAGGGCTCCCCAAACCCCACAACCGTAGCTCACAAGGATGGTAAGGTTGCAGACAGACACTAAACGAACGAGTTTGAGCGGGACTCGAACCCTGGCCCGGAAAACATCAGGCAGAGACGTTATCAGCCAGGCCAAAACAACCCTATTAGGCGTGATCAGTATTTGGAGGGGTTACCTTCAATATACGATTTAGGTCGTTAGATTTACGAGATTTTAAAAATCCTGTAGAATCCCACCCACGCCAGTGACGTCACTCCTATAGCACCCCAGATTGAGGCCCGACAGGGAGGGACGGGTGGGTTCACTGGGCGGCACAGGTCTCTCGCCCAGAAATAGATTTTTCCTACGTCAAAATCCCTTTTCTGGGCTCTGACCTGTGCCGCCCAGTTAAATAGTACCAGAGAATAGGGACCCAAAATGGCTAACTACCTGGGGAGAAAAATAACAGAAAAATAACATAGACGGTGGTTTAATATCAAACAGGGGGGATGAGGAATCCCGTAAATACGTAATCAACGTGGATATGAAAGTGATAATTAAACATTGTAATCAAAACAAAAAGGAATTTCTTTCCATTTATTAGTTAGTATCATTATTTTGATTGATTTTCAATGTTTTAATTATACATTACACTCTCCTGGTGCAACAATCTTATCAATAACTTGTTAATTGTTCAGTTTACTATTTCTTTATGAAGCTACAATAACATCATTTTAGCTTATTTCTAGTATACTAGTATTACTAGTATATGCGACCCGTCAACCAAAAAGGACGGCTAAATATTTATATAGATAGAGATGCACACACTCATATGCACACGCACACACGTTCAACACTTCCCACACCCTTCGCCTTTCCTAATTACAACCCCTTCACCAGGGTATGGCTATTCTCTCCCCTACCCGAGTGACGGGAGAGACTAAGTAGGTATACGCCTTGCCAGTGGGGGGCGACCGGATATATATATATATATATGTGTGTGTGTGTGTATATATATATATATATCTATCTATCTATCTACATATATATATATATATATATCGGTATACACACATATGTATATATGTATAAATATATATATATATATATATATATAGATAGATAGATAGATATATATATATATACACACACACACATATATATATATATATATATATAGACACACTTATATATATAGCAAGACACTTTCTCTTTATCCTATAGGGGAGATTCCACTCACATTGAACTATTTATTTTCCTTTTCTTCACATAACTGAGTCCATGCGTAATCCGTCCACTGTTTTTTATCACCACTTTTTTTTTTTTTTTTTTTTTTTTACATCTCAGAGTTTATGCGTAGTTCACTCAGAGTTTTTGACCCCACTCCAAACGCGGTCCTTTTATTGCAATTCGAAAAGGGTGGCTTCTGCCAACTTTAGCTCCTCTCTCTACCAACTCCCCTTCGTACCCATCCGTCTTCTGGTTCTGTGTTTTCTTAGCTGAGCGTATTCTAGATGTTAATGTTAGATTATTTACGGGGTATATATATGTATATATATGTATGTGTGTATATAATGTATATGTATATATATACATATATATATATATATATGCGTGTGGGTGTATGTGTGTGCATATACAGTATATATATGAACACATATACATCCTGTATACAGTATATGCATACATATATATATATAAATATATATATATATATATATATATATATTTATTTATTTGTATGTATATACTGTATATAGTTGCATATATGTAAGTTTGTATACACACACGCACACACATACACACACACATATATACATACATATATATATACATATATATATATATATATGAATGTATACTGTATATATGTATATATATATATATATATATCCACCACTCACAGGATATATATATATATATATACATATATATATATATATATATACGTATGTGTACACACACACACACACACACACACATATATATATATATATATATAGCCAGACACTTGGTCTTTATTATACAGGGGAGATATGTAAATAAATACAAACAAATATATGCTTGTAAGTATGTATGTATAACCACACACAAACACTTCAGTTATCCATTTCCATTCCCCACCCTTTCGTGGATCAAAACTTAAAAAGTTAGGAAGATGCACCATGTAGCCTATACAAGTCGTCTTCCGTGTAAGACATGGATTTTTTGTTCTCTTCATTTATTTATTTCCTTATTTCCTTTCCTCACTGGGCTATTTTTCCCTGTTGGAGCCCCTGGGCTTATAGCATCTTGCTTTTCCAACTAGGGTTGTAGCTTGGATAGTAATAATAATAATAATAATAATAATAATAATAATAATAATATAGTGGTCGTTTATCCATTCTCCCAGAGCCCAACCAGATACAAACATTACTCACTTTCCACGTTTAAATTTCCATTTGTCTTTACTCTGACTGAACTCGCCGACTAGATCGATTTTAATGGTTTAACGGTTTAGGGTTTAGGGTTATTGTGGCCGATGTGGTAACGTCCCTGACTGGTGAACGCCAGACTGGTGTTCGACTTCCGGTCAAACTCGTTAGTTTCTTTGGTCGCTGCAAACTCACCATCCTTGTGAGCTTAGGGTGGTTGGTTTGGGGGAGCCTATAGTTCTATCTGCTGAATCATCAGCAGCCATTGCCTGGCCCTCCTTGTTTCTAGCTTGAGTGGAGAGGGGGCTTGGGTGCAGGCCATATATATATATGGTCAATCTCTAGGGAATTGTCCTGCTCGATAGGACAATGCCACTGTCCCTTGCCCCTGCCATTCATTAGCGGCCTTTAAACCTTTAAAGGTCACTCATGAATTCCAGAGGCAAGGGACTTTGATAATGCTCTAGCTAGATAATACCCTAGAAACTGATCACACATACATATGATCAGCACCGAAGGCACCTTTTCTCCCAAGCTCGGACCAGGGAGGGGCAGGCAATGTCTGCTGATGACTCAGCAGGTAGACTTATAAGCTCCCCTAAACCCTCTGTCCTTAGCTCACAAGGATAGGGAAATTACAGAACGCTTGTCTAGCAGAAGGCCAGACAGGGACGTTTCCAGTGAGCTATCAAAATTCCATAGAAATAATGAGACTACTCATCTATACAATATATCATCAGCGTTCAGTTGTATAGTAGATTGAAAAAGACTTCTTATAAAGTAATTACATTTCCATGAATAAGGGAAATTACTAGTGTTTTATTCATCGCTTATCCGATGCACTCCATTACTTCTCGCATAAGGTAATATTAGAAATTCTTCAAGTATTATAACACATTCAATGAAAAAGTGTGAAGGAAAAAAAAACATGAATACTTTTGACTTTCGAGGAAAAAATCTAAGAGTATACTTTTAACCTTTTTTGTATAATTGTATTAACTGTACTAACCCTTCAGTGTTTTGTTTTGAAATTAATTAAAAAAAAAAAAACCTTTGGAAGAAATAATATTTTTACAGAAACATATTATACTTTTTGTAATAAAATTTCAAAATCATGAAAATCTTAAAACTGGTTATATTCCCAAACAACTTTTTAGTTTTACTTATAATCTTATTATTACTATATATGACTGATCAATTTTGACGTTGTTACTCATATTAGAATATTCTGTATTTTTGTTATTACTTATATATTGTTTATTTGATATTTCCTTATTTCCTTCCTTCACTGGGTTTCTGGGTTGCTATTCTTGTTGGAGCCCCTGGGTTTGCAGCGTTTTGATTTTCCAATAAGGGTTGTAACAACGACAATGACGACAACAACAACAGCAGTAGTAGCAGTAATAATAATAATAATAATAATAATAATAATAATAATAATAATCATCATCATCATCATAGTCATCATTATCATCATCTTATCTATATAATAAGAAATAAGTCTCTCTCTCTCTCTCTCTCTCTCTCTCTCTCTCTCTCTATATATATATATATATATATACACATGATATGAATGTATATATATATATATATATATATATATGTATATATATATAAATATCTGATCCCGCATGCTCAGCTCTCCCCGTCCCTCGAGAGGGAGTAGTCATACCTATGATAGGTGGTTGGGTGTGCGTGTGTATGCATGCATATCTAAATATTTAGTTTTCTTTTTTAACACGTTGCGTACACTATTAATACGAACAATAATAATATCCCTTTTTAGTATTATAACTCCATATCAATTCTCAAATATATATTTATTATAATCAATTATAATCATTGTTATAATTAAAGAAGTGATAATCCTTCTCCCACGGAACAGCAAAATCAATGGCTATTCCTACCATCTTCAATCAACGCTTACGAACATTTTCTCTTGGAATTAAACAGCTAACGAGATATTGAAAGGCTGCCGAGAAGGGTGATATTGGCTCATCCTACACTCCTTGTGAAAGTGATATTAGGGAACCTTTGTTTACCTATTAACGAAAAACGTGTTCGTCTCACTTTTGACCAAAACGGATTTCCTCCGAGAAAAAATTATTTTTCACCATTTTTATTTTTCGAGGTATTTTGTGATGTTTGATATTGAAATAAAAAAAAGAGTGATTAATAACACACACACACACACATATATATATCTATCTATCTATCTATATATATATATATATATATATATATGAATATCTGATGCCTTTGTCCGGCATTGGACTACTTGCTACTGATGATGATGATAAATATATAGAGGAGAGAGAGAGAGAGAGAGAGAGAGAGAGAGAGAGAGAGAGAGAGAGAGAGAGAGAGAGAGAGAGAGAGAGAGAGAGAGAGAGAGAGAGAGAGAGAGTACAACGTTTTATTTCAAACTTACAGCAAATGTTTTTATATTGAACAGACTGACAGAAGTCTCTTTTTATAGTTTATATATAAATGATCTATTTTAATGTTAATACTGTTCTTGAAATATCTTATTCTAATCGTTCATTACTTCTCTTGTAATTCATTTATATCGAAATCCCTCATCCCTTGCTCACAAGGATGCTGAGATTACAGAAACCTCTAGAAACTATCGAAGTAAGGCTGTGGTGGCCGATGTGGTAACGTCCCTGACTGGTGAACGCAAGAATGAGGTTCAAGTCCTGATCAAATTCGTTAGTTTCTTTGGTCGTTGAAATCTCACCATCCTTGTGAGCTAAGGATGGGGTGTTTGGGGATTCCTATAGGTCTATCTGCTGAGTCATCAGCAGTCATTGCCTGGCCCTCCTTGGTCCAAGCTTAGGTGGAGAGGGGCCATTGTCCGGCTCTATAGGGCAATGTCACTGTCCCTCACCTCTGCTACATTGATAAAAAAACACAATTTTAATCGGAAATTCTCCGTAAAAATATTCTGTTCTAAGCCGTACTTCAGTAAAACACAGACGACCGGAATTTGACCCTACTTTGTTATTGTCTTTTACGGATTGGTGACCGTAATGTTATTTCTTTACGTCAATATATCCGTTTTTATAACGATAAATGCCTAGCATTATTTATTTAAGGATTTATTTTTTTTTTTTTTTTCGGCGAATTTTCAACAGTGTATTCATTGGTAGCCTTTAAACTTTTAGACCTTTAGAGTAGATTTGGTCTCGAACCCCCGTCCAACAGATTCCCAGATAGGGAAATTTTCAGTAGGCCCCCACAGCACCTTTGAGATAGTTGGAAAAATGTAAAACACCAGAAGCTAGTGACATGGCCGTTGTTTTTATGATAATATATGATAATATATGATATCTCGCAGAGCCAATCACTCCGGCCGATGGCTTAAACCAGCCGAGGAATATTGATTAGACATAAGAAAAGGACAATTCATCTCTCAACGGTTTTTTTTTTGTTCCCTTTTGTATTCGTTAAAAAAAAAGATGCTTTTTTTTATTGTAGTTATGTTTATCCGAACCGCAATGCCATCTTGTTTTATTTGACAGTAGAAGAGTTAAACCGTAATATAGATGGGTTTTAAATATCTAGAAGAGAAATATCTCTCTCTCTCTCTCTCTCTCTCTCTCTCTCTCTCTCTCTCTCTCTCTCTTTTGTGGCTAATCCAGTTTCAAAATTTATATATATTAAAATTATAACTATATATATATATATATATATATATATACAAATATGTATATATATATATATGTATATACACACATATTTATAAATATTTATGCATATATATAAATATATATATCTACTGTATATATATGTATATATGTATATGTATATAATGAGTATATACACATATACTATACATACATATATATATATGTATATATATATATATATATATATACATTTATATATATCTGAGGCCTTTGTCCGGCAATGGACTACCTACGATTGATGATGATATTTATATAGGGGAGAGAGAGAGAGAGAGAGAGAGAGAGAGAGAGAGAGAGAGAGAGAGAGCAGCTGGAAATGGTAAAGATTCCTACGTTAAGCGGCTTAAGCCTGTCTCAGGAGTCTTGAGTTTTTGGAAGAATCTCCACTCAAGATTCGATTCAGGAAAGGTGCGGAATCAGCAGCAATGTGGTGCAAAGTCTAGATGTAGTGAAACAGAAATAAGGAGGCTTCAGAGAGAGAGAGAGAGAGAGAGAGAGAGAGAGAGAGAGAGAGAGAGAATGCTGTGTTTAGAATAGAGACAAGTTCATGATATAACTTTGATAGGAAAAAATCACCTTTACGTACCGTCAAAATGTTTCTCTCTCTCTCTCTCTCTCTCTCTCTCTCTCTCTCTGTATACATTTGTCAACGCAACTTTCTCTCTCTTTCTCTCTCTTTATACACTTGTCAACGCAACATTCTCTCTCTCTCTCTCTCTCTCTCTCTCTCTCTCTCTCTCTCTCTCAGATTTTACACTGGAGCTGGATATAATAACACAACCATTAGGGAATAAGACAATTTCCTATTGGAAAGACATTATCTCTCTCTCTCTCTCTCTCTCTCTCTCTCTCTCTCTCTCTCCCTACATTACAGCCTCGATCACGTTAATCAGGCGAGACTTGGAAAAGTCTAATGGCCCCTAAATCTAACGACCATTCTCTTTTCTCTATGAGTTTCGAGGGAAGAGATACATATGTCCTTATCTATTCTAAGCAGGAAAAAGAAGAAGAAGAAGAGAAGGAGGAGGAGAAGGAGAAGGAGGAGGGGGAGGAGGAGAGAGGAAAAGAGGAGGATAAGCTATAGGAGATGGGGCCTGACGAGCGTAGCCTAACCTATCAAGGGAAACAGAGGCAGAATCTTGGCCCCAGGGATTCGCGTTTTTATCTCCACTTTTCTGCCCCCATCTCTTTTTCTTTCCCCCGGATTTAAGTGCCAGTCGCTGCCAAAAGACCAGGTCACTGTTCTTGGCACTCACTAATTCTTTTTTGGGTTCAACTTGCGCTTTGGTACGAAGGGATTTTGATGGAAGTTTATTCTTAGGGTAAAGTTTATTCGAAGAAATCTTTCTGTTTACTCGTTAAACTTTTCCTTTGCGTTTGGTTATTTAGGGATGCGAATAATTATGGATATATTTCTTTAGGATAAGCTATGGTTTTTGATAAAGAATTCTTACGTAATAGGAAAATTAGTACTAGGAATGGGTACAATTTGTAACTGAAAGCAAAAAGTCAGTTTCAATCCCTTTCAGAACTCCCTAAACATAATTGAAAGAAAAATGTAAGTTTTAATTATTTAAAAAGACAACCGACTATTTCAAGCATCAATAATCCTCACCCAGGAAATGTATGACAGGAGGACGGGCGCCCCAAGCGGTACTGAATCTATGAGTTACGACCAAGACACAATTATTCAGGAAACAAGGCATCCTTGAATGTTGGATACCGTTCCAGGAATCACCGCAGATCATATTCCAACAGGATCTTGAATTAGCTCGGATGTTATTCTCAACGGGACGAACATATGTTTGCGCTGGTGCTATTTCGGGAGAATCTCATCTCTTATCGATGCACTGAGGAGACAGTCAACGACGTCTCTGTTTATGGAGACAGGATGCTATTACCGTTTCCTTGTTATTTCTTTAAAGCACTGGAGTGGTTTGCTTCCTCCTCTGTTTTGGGAAACGGCTTCGTGACTGGGATGCTATTTACCGTTTCCTTGGTCTTTCTTTAAAGCACTCAAGTGGTTTGCTTCCTCCTCTGTTTTGGGAAACGGTTTCGTTACTGGGATGCTATTTACCGTTTCCTTGGTCTTTCTTTAAAGCACTGAAGTGGTTTGCTATTACCGTTTCCTTGGTCTTTCTTTAAAACACTGAAGTGGTTTGCTTCCTCCTCAGTTTTGGGAAACAGTTTCGTGACTGGGATGCTATTATCGTTTCCTTGGCCCTTCTTTAAAGCACTGAAGTGGTTTGCTTCCTCCTCTGTTTTGGGAAACGGTTTCGTTACTGGGATGCTATTTACCGTTTCCTTGGTCTTTCTTTAAAGCACTGAAGTGGTTTGCTATTACCGTTTCCTTGGTCTTTCTTTAAAACACTGAAGTGGTTTGCTTCCTCCTCAGTTTTGGGAAACAGTTTCGTGACTGGGATGCTATTATCGTTTCCTTGGCCTTTCTTTAAAGCACTGAAGTGGTTTGCTTCCTCCTCTGTTTTGGGAAACGGCTTCGTGGCTGGGATGCTATTACCGTTTCCTTGTTATTTCTTTAAAGCACTGAATTGGTTTGCTTCCTCCTCTGTTTTGGGAAACGGCTTCGTGGCTGGGATGCTATTACCGTTTCCTTGTTATTTCTTTAAAGCACTGAATTGGTTTGCTTCCTCCTCTGTTTTGGGAAACGGCTTCGTGGCTGGGATGCTATTACCGTTTCCTTGTTATTTCTTTAAAGCACTGAATTGGTTTGCTTCCTCCTCTGTTTTGGGAAACGGCTTCGTGACTTGTATGCTATTTCCATTTCCTTGGTCTTTCTTTAAAGCACTGAAGTGGTTTGCTTCCTCCTCTGTTTTGGGAAACGGTTTCGTGACTTGTATGCTATTACCATTTCCTTGGTCTTTCTTTAAAGCACTGAATTGGTTTGCTTCCTCCTCTGTTTTGGGAAACGGTTTCGTGACTTGTATGCTATTTCCATTTCCTTGGTCTTTCTTTAAAGCACTGAAGTGGTTTGCTTCCTCCTCTGTTTTGGGAAACGGTTTCGTGACTTGTATGCTATTTCCATTTCCTTGGTCTTTCTTTAAAGCACTGAAGTGGTTTGCTTCCTCCTCTGTTTTGGGAAACGGTTTCGTGACTTGTATGCTATTTCCATTTCCTTGGTCTTTCTTTAAAGCACTGAAGTGGTTTGCTTCCTCCTCTGTTTTGGGAAACGGTTTCGTGACTTGTATGCTATTTCCATTTCCTTGGTCTTTCTTTAAAGCACTGAAGTGGTTTGCTTCCTCCTCTGTTTTGGGAAACGGTTTCGTGACTTGTATGCTATTTCCATTTCCTTGGTCTTTCTTTAAAGCACTGAAGTGGTTTGCTTCCTCCTCTGTTTTGGGAAACGGTTTCGTGACTTGTATGCTATTTCCATTTCCTTGGTCTTTCTTTAAAGCACTGAAGTGGTTTGCTTCCTCCTCTGTTTTGGGAAACGGTTTCGTGACTTGTATGCTATTTCCATTTCCTTGGTCTTTCTTTAAAGCACTGAAGTGGTTTGCTTCCTCCTCTGTTTTGGGAAACGGTTTCGTGACTTGTATGCTATTTCCATTTCCTTGGTCTTTCTTTAAAGCACTGAAGTGGTTTGCTTCCTCCTCTGTTTTGGGAAACGGTTTCGTGACTTGTATGCTATTTCCATTTCCTTGGTCTTTCTTTAAAGCACTGAAGTGGTTTGCTTCCTCCTCTGTTTTGGGAAACGGTTTCGTGACTTGTATGCTATTTCCATTTCCTTGGTCTTTCTTTAAAGCACTGAAGTGGTTTGCTTCCTCCTCTGTTTTGGGAAACGGTTTCGTGACTTGTATGCTATTTCCATTTCCTTGGTCTTTCTTTAAAGCACTGAAGTGGTTTGCTTCCTCCTCTGTTTTGGGAAACGGTTTCGTGACTTGTATGCTATTACCATTTCCTTGGTCTTTCTTTAAAACACTGAAGTGATTTGCTATTACCGTTTCCTTGGTCTTTCTTTAAAGCACTGAAGTGGTTTGCTATCACCGTTTCCTTGGTCTTTCTTTAAAGCACTGAAGTGGTTTGCTTCCTCCTCTGTTTTGGGAAACGGTTTCGTGACTTGTATGCTATTACCATTTCCTTGGTCTTTCTTTAAAACACTGAAGTGATTTGCTATTACCGTTTCCTTGGTCTTTCTTTAAAGCACTGAAGTGGTTTGCTATCACCGTTTCCTTGGTCTTTCTTTAAAACACTGAAGTGGTTTGCTTCCTCCTCTGTTTTGGGAAACAGTTTCGTGACTGGGATGCTATTATCGTTTCCTTGCTCTTTCTTTAAAGCACTGAAGTGGTTTGCTTCTTCCTCGCTGCCTTTGTAGAGATATTATGAGGAGAGTCTTGGATTGAAACTGAAGGGCTTAGTTCTTTAATACTTTATAGGGACTGTAATTTAGAAACTTTGATTTCAATGATAGTTTTTGAATATTTGCAGTGTCAAAATTTTGCAGTAAAACCCAACAAAAATCCTGGAATAAATGTTCCCTGGCGATTAAAGTTTTAAAAGAGGATATATTGACGTTAAGGAGTAATATTACGGTCAACCACTCGTAAAGGACAATGACAAATTAAGGTAAAAATTACGGTCACTTGTATCTACTGAAATACGGCTGAGGACAGTTTATTTCTACGGAGAATTTCCTATTAAAACTACGGGTTTTCTTGTATCCAAACTTTTGGTATTCTATTAATATTTTAATAACCTAATTCAAAGAAGTCTGATTTTTTACTGGCTATTCTGGAATAAAACATTATCTTAGGCCTAAGATCATTTTTAGTAGTTACCCCTTAACGAATAAACACTTCTAGACTCTTGATACTAATTTGAAATTGTAAAGAATAGTCTAATATAGGAGGCTTTGTTTTACTAAGTCCAGTGACAATAATGAAACCTCAGTTACAATTATTGTTAGATAAAATTATTATCATTAAAGGTGGCTGGTTTCAGTTCCAGTTCCATCAGAATAGATGCTCACCAGAACGTCAGCCGGGCAAGGCCCCCCCCCCCCCCATGTCGTGCCCTACCACAGCAGTAGCCTCCCTAGTAAACAGCTTAAACTCACGGTCCTGGGCGGGGATCGATCCTTGCCATGTGAATGCTAGAAAAACACGTTACCACTGTGCTATCAAAATTATTGAGATTATCAATATTAATAGTATTATTGATGAAAATCAACACAATATCGTGCTCAAATAGAAATCAATATCTATCTCATACTGGGATCGAACCCTAGCCCCTCCAAATGAAAGTCCAGGTCGCTTCCAACCATGCCACCAGAGGCTCTAAAAAAAGTCGGAACCTAACCGCTGACTGCAATTCAGGATCTACCTGGCGAGACATCAGTCTCTTACCAACGAATCTTTCGCGACTTCCTGTCCCACCAGGTGACGCAGTTGACAGCATTTAATTCGAATTACCCATAATGAATCAATATGGATGAAAATTAACACAAAGTCGTGCTCTAATAGAAATAAATTTCTATCTCATACTGGGATCGAACCCTAGCCTTTTCAAATGAAAGTCCAGGCTTCTTCCAACCATGCCACCAGAGACCTCTGGTGGCATGGTTGGAAGCGACCTGGACTTTCATTTGAAAAGGCTAGGGTTCGATCCTAGTATGAGATAGAAATTTATTAATAGTATTATTGTCTATAAAATCATTAGTATTTATTAAATTATCATTATATATAAAATTTTTATTACATATGAAATTATAGTTATTTATAGAATTATTATTATTTACATATTTCTTATTATTTATTAAACTATTACTATTTACAAAAATATTTACAAAATGATCTTCCTAATCGGGTAGTTGAATCAAAAGAACTTCAAAAGTCCAAAGTTTGAGCAATAGTTTTTATGTTGACCAGGCTGACATGAGTCTTTTTACAGTTTATATATGACATATCTGTTTTTGACGCTGTTAATAGTTTACATAGGACATATCTGTTTTGACGCTGTTACTGTTTTTAGAATGATAAATTGTTAATTTATTCTCATCATTTATTTATTTCCTTATTTCCTTTCCTCACTGGGCTATTTTTCCCTGTTGGAGCCCTTGGGCTTATAGCATCTTGCTTTTCCAACTAGGGTTGTAGCTTATACTATGTAAAGAATATGAACGCCCGATACCGAGATAATTAATTATCTAAGAGAGGTAACTACTTACTACGGAATATCATCTCGATCAATAAAGCTGACTCGAAGGTCTTCGAGATGCTTTCGTGATGTCTTACGATCGAAGATGATCGATAAGTTGGGGATGGTCAGGGGTTGACTATCTGAGGGGAGATGACGTGAGGTTAGGAGCATCGTTTTCGAAATAGATTTTTAGAGATTTATAAAAGACTTTATCGGGCTACCATCTCCCCTATATAGTAAAGAGTAAGTGTCTGGATGTGTATGTATATATATATATATATATATATATACATACATATATATATATATATATATATGTATATATATATATATGTATATACACATATATATGTATGTATATACATATATATATACACACAT
>NC_090737.1:122402186-122432186 GCF_036898095.1 Palaemon carinicauda | reverse complement strand
CCCTACATATATATTTTTCTAGTTATAATATTCGCTATATGTTTTAGAAAAAAAAACTGTCACCTAATTTGATTAATATATTCTTTTTTTTTCAATTCCCTACATATATATTTTCAAGTTATAATATTCGCTGAATGTTTTAGAAAAAATACTGTCACCTAATTTGATACATGTATTCTTGTTCAATTCACTACACGTTTATCTTTCAATTATATAATTCGCTAAAAGGTTTAGAAAAAAAATAGATTGATACCTAATTTGATAAATGTATTCTTTTGCTTAATTCCCTACATATATATTTTCTAGTTATAATATTCGCTATGTATTTAAAAAAAAAAACCTGTCATTTATACGGCCAAAGGTATCAAAACAAAATTGTTATTGAAGCCTCTAAATACTTCAAAACAATATTGTTATACGCTCATATTTAGTTATATTATTTGTTAAGCGTTTTTAAAAAAAGTCACCTAATTTGATAAATGCATTCTTTTATCCAATTCCATATACGCTCATATTTAGTTATATAATTTGCTAAGCGTTTTTTTAAAAAAGTCACCTAATTTGATAGATGTATTCTTTTGCTCAAACTCCTGCATGTATAAGTTTTAGCTATATAATTCGCTATACGTTTTAAGAAAAAAACTATCATTTATATGGCCAAAGGTATCAAAACAAAATTGTTATTGAAGCCTCTAAATACTTCAAAACAATATTGTTATCTCGTGATCTCATGCCATCGATTTTTTTCCCTGCCATTTTTCCCATCCGTTATTTTCGCTTCATTAACGTAAGAGGAATGTCATTGTTCGCAAGAGAATGGTTCGTTTTTCCTCCCATCCGATTAACGCTTTATCTTTTTTAGAACCAACTCCTTTGTTCGATGCGACTCCAGCTAACTAGTAAAATCAATCAATACCGACAGCCAGTTCTTTCCAGTTCATTCTGGTTGATTTTGGTTCAGTGACGTCATTTCTCCATGCTCGTCTTACAATTATAATGATTTTAATAATTTTGATAATAATGATAACTTTTATGATTTTGATAATTTTGATAATAATGATTTTAATATTTTTGATAATAATGATTTTAATAATATTGATAATAATGATTTTAATAATATTGATAATAATGATTTTAATAGTTTTGATAGCAATGAGTTATCATTGCTATCAAAACTATTTTATGATTTTGATAATTTTGATAATAATAATTTGAATAATGATGATAATGATGATTTTAATAATTTTGATAATAATGATAACTTTTACGATTTTGATAATTTTGATAATGATGATTTTAATAATTTTGATAATAATGATAACTTTTATGATTTTAATAATTTTGATAATAATGATAACTTTTACGATTTTGATAATTTTGATAATAAGGATTTTAATAATTTTGTTAACAATGATAAATTTTATGATTTTCATGATTTTAATAATTTTGATAATAATGATTTTGATAATTTTGATAATAATGATAACTTTTATGATTTTGATAATTTTGATAATAATGATAACTTTTATAATTTTGATAATTTTGATAATAATATCTTTTATAATTCTGATAATTTTGATAATTTTAGTAATAATACTAATTATTACTAATTAAGTTTTTCTTATAAATACTATCATCTAATCTAGATTTAGAGACGAATAGAAAGAAATGAAAGCAAATAGGTGTGATACAATAATTGATAGAACTATAGGTCTGTATCCTAGCAATTGTACAGATAAAGGTTTTATAAGGACGCTCATGAATGGCAGAGGCAAAGGATAGTGAAATTATCCTATCAAGCAGGACAATGCCCTAGAGACTGACCAAATCTATATATGATCAGCGAATAGGCCCCCTCTTCACTCAAGCTAGGACCATAGAGGGCCAGGCATTGGCCGCTGATGATTCAGTAGGTAGATTTATAGGCTCCCCCAACCCCCCCCCTTCCTAACCTCACAAAGATGGTGAAGTTGCAGCAACCAAAGGGATCACTAGGCAGAGACGTTTCCAATAGGCCACCACAATCCCAAATTGGACACAGGAGTTCCTGACATACCTCGCTCCAAAGAAGTGCAACTTGTCACACCCTTACTTCTCGACGAGTAACCAAACAGATAGTGTACAGACAGATGGCAAAAGTGGTGGGTGGGGCTAAACACAGGAACTCGCCGCTCAGTCAGGGTGTGGATGGGTGCACTCCCTCAGAGTGAGGTGTACCAGGAATGCCTGCGTCCAATTGTACATAAATATTTTCTTACTCTCAGTTCGTTACATCTTGGGTCAACACAGTGAGACATTGCGGCTTCCACCGGACTCTTAAATGTATGTCGTTTGTTGAGCAATATCGGTAATATCACACAGAAATCAGTGGTGTTCTATTGTAAGCGTTCCTGTCTGGGGTCCTGGTTACGCTCAAGCTCGATAGATTTTTATAGTGCCTGTAGCCTCACTATCCTTGGGAGCTCAAAAGGGGGCTTGGTTTGGAGGAGCCTACAAGTCTACCTGCTGTCATCAGCTGCCATTGCCTGGCCTTCCCTGGTCCTAGCTTGGATGGAGAGGGGGCTTAAACGCTGGCCATATGTATATATGATCAATCTCTAGGGCATTGTCCTGCTTCATAGGGGGATATCACTGCCCCTTTCTCTGCCATTCATAAGCGACCTTTAAATCTTTAAATCTAGCTAATTAATTAAAACTACATATTTAAGAGCAGTCTATTGATGGAAGTAAAGTGTCATAGATATTCTCTCAAGTTGTGGCTAGGGAATGCATAGGTAAGTGGAGAATTCCGTAGTTTCAAGGGGTGGGAGTGATTGATCAAAATGACTGACTTCACAAGTTCTGATACAAGGAAGCCCGAAAGGACGAAGGCTACACACAATCCAGAAGATCTTGGAGGCAATATTTACACTAATTCCAGAGAGAGAGAGAGAGAGAGAGAGAGAGAGAGAGAGAGAGAGAGAGAGAGAGAGAGAGAGAGGTCATCGTTGGTAGGGGCTAGGGATGGGTAAGGACAATACGACGAATATTGGCATATGAAGTGATTACCTTTTACAAGGGCACTCTTAGCGTGAAAGTTCCATTCCTGACCTTCGAATCTTGTTAATCTATTGTCCTCACATTAGAAGATAACATTTGACATGTTATCTATTATTGTTATCGTATGAAATAAGGAAAGAGTATCCCTGAAAATTAGAAGTAATTCGCTACACTGTAAAAAAACCGTAATTTTAATCGGTAATTATCCGTAAAAATATACTGTTCTCAATCGTATTTCAGTAAAGTACAGGCGACCATAATTTTTACCTTATTTACTTATTATCTTTCAAGGGTTGGTGACCGTAATATCATTTCTTTACGGCAATATAATTGTTTTTAAAACGGTAAATGCCTGGCAACCTTTATTCCAGGAGTTTTACCGTTTTAAAAAACGGATATATTGACGTAAAAGAGTGATATTACGGTCACCAACCCATAAAAGATAATAACAATGTTAGGCAAAATTACGGTCGCCTGTATTTTACTGAAAAACGGTTGAGAACAGTATATTTTTACGGAGAATTTCCGATTAGAAATACGGTTTTTTTCTGATATATCATGTTTGCAAATATTGATCGTGCACTGAAAAATAAAATTAATTTGTGCCCTTGTTCTAATCGATTCTGTATACTAAAAATAATTACGGTTTTTGTGTTTCATCTAATCAACATGGAATAAGTGTATCGCATAAATTGTAATGTAATTTTCTTCTTCTTATTGATAAGTTGTATAACATTTATTGTATGCAATGAAGCTAAAAAATAATGTACACTGTTAAAAAATTGTAGTAAACACGGTAAAAATCCTGGAATAAATGTTACCAGGCATTTACCGTTTTAAAAACAGATATATTAACATTAAGGAGTGATATTTCAGTAACCAACCCGGAAAAGATGATAATAAAGTAAGGGAGAAATTACGGTCTTCCGTATTTTACTAAATTACGGCTGAGAAAAGTATATTTTTACGGATATTTTCTGAATAATTTTTTTTTTAATTTTTTTTATTCTTTTTATTTTTTATTTATTTATTTATTATTTTTTTTTTTAAATTTAGGATATGGTTTCAAATCGCTTCCCCATATATCTTTTAAATTCATAATTAATCCCACTGTAATTTGAGTAAATCTAGTTTTCCCTCTCACCCAAATAATTCCTAGAAGAGTTGAAAAACTATTGTGTTCACTGCAATCCCCTAGATAAAGAACCTAAGCTTATCTAAATCCATTTTTAGCCAGCTATTAAACGAGAGATTTCGCGGTACTAAATGTATGCGCCTAGCAACAGGGACGCAGACACCAGCAATATCATGATGATGCAGAGATGATATAGCGTTGATGGAGGAATATAATATAATATAATATAATATAATATAATAGTAATAATAATATAATATAATAATAATAATAATAATAATAATAATAATAATAATAATAATAATAATAATAATAATCTAATTTTATAAAAACAATAACTACGCACTGACTCATTCATGGAAAAATTCCATAGTCGATAGGTTTTTGGAACAAGGAGAAAGGAAAAGAAAAATGTAGACTGTTAGAAAACCGTAATTTTAATCGGAAATTCTACGGAAAAATATACAGTTCTCAGCTATATTTCAGTAAAATACAAACGACCGTAATTTTTACCTTTCTTTGTTAATATCTTTTACGGGTTTCTGACCGTAATATCACTCCTTT
The DNA here is from genome assembly GCF_036898095.1 of Palaemon carinicauda. Classification (NCBI taxonomy): domain Eukaryota; kingdom Metazoa; phylum Arthropoda; class Malacostraca; order Decapoda; family Palaemonidae; genus Palaemon; species Palaemon carinicauda. The sequence goes on along the minus strand of NC_090737.1, from coordinate 122,427,448 downwards.
TCGTTGAATACCTGGAAACATTTATTCCGGGATTTTTACCGTTTTTCCGGTAATTTTTGAACAGTGTAGTAAAAAAAAAACAATAACTACGCACTGAATCATTCATGAAAAATTCCATTGTCGATAGGTTTTTTTTCGAACAAGGAGAAACGAAAACAAAACTACATTAATGAGACATTAATGGTTCAAGGTTAAGAAGGAAAAGAAGGCCTAAGAGCATTTGTGCTAAATATATAAATTTTATTATCAAACATACTTTGAATAATCTACTAAAATATAGAGTGAGAAATCAAGATGCCTCTAAATCATCACTTCCTATCACTTTCGCTAATTCAAAACGGAGAAGAAGACAGAGAGAGAGAGAGAGAGAGAGAGAGAGAGAGAGAGAGAGAGAGAGAGAGAGAGAGAGAGAGAGACTAGAATTCCACCATCGGTAAGAACCTGAAAGAAGAAGAATATAAAAAAATAAAACCTGTTGCCGAAAGTGGATGTTGGAGGAAGAACCCTGAACATTTGTAAAGCTTTAGTGGGGCAAGGAACCGATATTGGAATCGGGCGTGGCTCTAATCCCGCCCGTAGAGGCAATTCCACAATTCCAAGGCTTTTGAGAGCCTCCGAAGCCCGCGAGTTAGTTTCTTCTTATTTTCGATGTGAAGGGTTTTATCTTGGTTTCATTTATGAGGTCTTCGATTTTATGGTTCGGTCGATTTTAGATGAGGAATTTATTCAAGCGATTAATGCAAGTATATTCATGTTATATATACTTTATTTTTATGTATTAAAAGAGTATGATTTTAGAATTTACTAAAACTATCATTTTTTGGTAAAAACAATAATTATATTATATGCTATCTATTTTTTTTTTTTTTTTTAATAAAAGTGGCATTAAAGGCCGCTCATTAGTAGCAAATGCAAGGGTCAATGACAGTGCCCTAGCAGCACAATGCCCTAAAGACTGACCATATATACAAAAGATCAGCGCCCAACCCCATTTTAACCCAAACAAGGACCAGGGAGGGCCAGTTAATGGCTACTGATGACTCTACAGGTAGCCTATAGGCTCCCTTAAAAGCCCCATTCTTAGCTCACCCAGGTGGTGATGTTGCAAACACTACAAGAAACTATCGAGCTTTAGCGGGTCTTGAATCCCAGTCCAGCAGAATACCATGCAGGGACATTTCTACTTGGCTACTACAACTAAAGAAAGATTTTTCATGCTATAAGTCCTTTTTTCTGAGTCTTGAATATATGGGATTTCTGTTTTTTTTTTTTTTTTTTTTTTTTTTTAAACAATATTTATATTGAATGCTCTCATTGTTTTTTTTTAAGTTCCATTAATAGAAATAAGAGCCCATTTAACTAACCTGAGTGTGTTTCTGAATTGATCTTTGTAAACTATAGATAGGTTCTTAAAAGAGTATAGAATGACTCTATATACCCATTTCATAATAATTCCCTAAAGTACGCTATATATTTTCTTGGGAAATATCTACAACATAAATAAATGCAGCCGAGTCTAGTCCACTGCAGGAAAAAGGCCTCAGACATGTCCTAGGTCATATCTGCTGTCTGACCAGTTTTCATCACCACGAAGGCCATTGTGGTTTGGTGATGTTGGGAGACTTTAGTCTGATCTCTCACAGCAAACCAAACTAGTAAGGATGTCCGTGACTATAGTCCATTTCTTTTAGCGATGCATATTTGCACCGACTCGCGGCGGTGCCCTTTTAGCTCGGAAAAGTTTCCTGATCGCTGATTGGTTAGAATGATCTTGTCCAACCAATCAGCGATCCGGAAACTTTTCCGAGCTAAAAGGGCACCGCTGCGAGTCGGTGCAAATATGCATCGCTAAAAGAAATGGACTATAGTTCAGCTTTGCTGATCATGGCGATACACAAACCCTTTTACTACATTAAGGTATCCCCACTTGGGAAGGGAAATATATAATTTGATATATGTTCGTAATCTCTGAGGCTTTTTGTGGCGCTATTATTTCAAAGAATATCAAAACAGTATGTTACTGTTACGCAAAATTAAGTATAAAATTCGAAACTTGTTCAAGTTGCTTGACTAAACATACCAGAGAGCCTCAATAACTATCTATTAATACTATAAGTAAAATAGCATTATTGACTATTTCATGCTATAGCCAAAATAGATACTTTTATTACAATTCTATGCATAGATTTATAATCAACCTACGTATCACGAAGGAAAGATTGTATATTTTTGTTAAATTTAACAAATGATGAAGAAAGAATATTATAAAATGTTAAAAACGAAGATTAAGAAAACAGCTTTAATCTAATATAACCTGTTTAAGCTCGCCATCGCATGTTTCATATGGTTTGATTTTTTATGACATTGTTGCTCTCAACTGTTTGCATATAGAATCGTTATCCTTAGAGTAAACCTCACTTGCCTTCACCTTACTTTTTGGTAGCACCTAACACCCACGTTACCAAATCTCTCTCTCTCTCTCTCTCTCTCTCTCTCTCTCTCTCTCTCTCTCTCTCTCACCAAAATTATTGCCTTGTCTCCTCCCTCTCTCACAAACGCTTTCTCTTCAATACACTCTCTCTCTCTCTCTCTCTCTCTCTCTCTCTCTCTCTCTCTCTCTCTCTCTCTCTCTCTCTATATATATATATATATATATATATATATATATATATATATATATATATATATATATATATATATATATACATATCTATATCTATATCTATATCTATCTATCTATCTATATATATATATATATATATATATATATATATATATATAGCTGCTGATGCCTCTCACAAGAGAACTAACATATTGATCCCATTCAATAATTTGTTTTCTCTTTCCTCCTGCAGGTGGCGCCATGCATCTGAAGAAGTAGAAGACGACGACCACCACCACGAGAGCCGCCCTTCCCCTCCCCCAAGGCGCCCCTGACTGAGGAGGGTCTTTCTCTTTCCTTCTTCTCCTCCTTCTACCGCTCGAGGACCTCCCGAAGATGGCCAACGCGGGACATCTGGTCCGCAGGACCTCCCAGAGGGAGATGATCGTCCCTCAGAAGTCTCTAGACCGACTCGAAATGAGGGACATGAGGAACCGGCTGGTGCAGGAGAACGGAGGGCCTTCTTACGGCACCACCAATCAGGGTTTCGAGGATCCCCAGGTGAGAAAGGGGCGTGGTATTTTGTTGGTCTTTTTTTCGATATCTAATTTCCAGTGATTCTTTTCCAGCATCCAGAAATCCTTGTGAAACCTTTTTTTTTTTTTTCTTTTTTTTTTTGCCTGACGATACCCAGGTAAGACGGTAGGGACTTTTGTTTTATTTTTCTTTTTATCGCTACAAATTCTAAAAATGTTGGTGTGAAAACCCAACCTTGTTCAATGACTTTTCCCTATGATTAATAACTTATTCTGAAAAGTCCTGAGTGTTATGGAAGGACTTAGAGTGTAATTATAAGGCATTTTTATTCAAATATTAAAATAACAGAAGAATCCCACAATTTTATTCATTTCATTTTGAAGGTGCTTCTATTTTCCCCTGAAAATTTCCGGTTTTAGTACTAGCATTTATTTCTCCTGTAACAGAATAGATGTATTGTTTCCCTAAATGACTATCCTGGAAAGTTATTTAGTTTCATCCTTATAAATGTAATGAAATTATTTTCTTTTACAAAAGGCAATCAGGTTGTAGGAAAATCGTTTCATTCTCATTATATGTAGTTTTAACTAAATATTTTTTTCCAGAATAAAATCTCATTTGAATGATGATCAAAACAACTTTTTTTTGAAGATCGTTTTTACTTATGATGTCTATTTAACTCTAATGATTTTTCATTGCAGGTTCGAGAAATCATGGATTAGTAGAAGCTAACATTTATAATATATTTTCTTACAGATCTCATAAATTTCGGAAATTGAAACCTTTTAAAATAAGGCTCATTTTTTAATTTTGTTTACTTAGGTACAATTCTTCCCGGGAGAAAATTTAGTAGATTCCACGGTTTAAAATCTTTTAAGTTTCCATTGCTTCGTCTACTTGGAGAAATCTGGAGCTATAGGCTACCCTTTCTTTGTGTGTGTGTGTGTGTGTGAGAGAGAGAGAGAGAGAGAGAGAGAGAGAGAGAGAGAGAGAGAGAGAGAGAGAGAGATTCTGAATAAAACGAAAAGACAAGAAAACTGGAGAACTTATTAACTTCATTATGTGTGTGTCTGTATGAGAGAGAGAGAGAGAGAGAGAGAGAGAGAGAGAGAGAGAGAGAGAGAGAGAGAGAGAGAGAGAGATCGAAAATACTGAAACAACGGAAATGGAAGAAACTGGAAACCTTAACCTCATTGTGTGTGTGTATCAGAGAGAGAGAGAGAGAGAGAGAGAGAGAGAGAGAGAGAGAGAGAGAGAGAGAGATCGAAAATACTGAAACAACGGAAATGGAAAAAACTGGAAACCTTAACCTCATTGTGTGTGTGTATCAGAGAGAGAGAGAGAGAGAGAGAGAGAGAGAGAGAGAGAGAGAGAGAGAGAGAGAGAGAGAGAGAGAGCAGGATTCACGACCGGAAAAGATGATTTACATAGAAACGATGTTCCATATACAGGGCTATTTCCTTTTCACAGAAAGGGGAACTCTCTCACACAAGTTGGGATAGACAGGAAAATTAAAAGTCCTTAATAACTCGAGGATTTCCTTAGTTTCTAATTTAAAAATTCTTCCCTTGAGGGAAGTTTTTCCAGAGGCTTTAAATCTGTCTTTGTGAAGATTCAGTTCTCTTTTAATTGCGTAAAGTACTGGTAGGCATTCTTATTAATTCTCTATTCCAATATATTAGTTTTGTCTATAGAATTTATATGAGATAAAGAATAGTGAAGAATTTATGGTGACTGCGTAGTCTTAGGTTGGTATTGATAAAGTCTTGAAGAATAAGAAGGTATTTTGTCGATAGAATTTATTTGAAATAAAGAACAGCGAAGAATTTATGGGTACTGCATAGTCTTAGGTTGGTATTGATAAAGTCTTGAAGAATAAGGAAGGCATTTTGTTGTTAGAGTTTATTTGAAATAAAGAACAGCGAAGAATTTATGGGTAATGCGTAGTCTTAGGTTGGTATTGATAAAGTCTTGAAGAATAAGGAAGGCCTTTTATCGGTAGAATCTATTTGAAATAAAGAACAGCGAAGAATTTATGGTGACTGCATAGTCTTAGTTTGGATTGATAGTCTTGAAGAATAGAGAAGGTATAGAACGTACTTAGAGCTGAAGGAGTTACTTTGTTACTTTTTCCATGTAAAGTAATGTTACTTCATTTGATTTGAATGGGCACTCTCGAAAAGTGTGTGTTTGTGTGTGTGTGTGAAAGAGAGAGAGAGAGAGAGAGAGAGAGAGAGAGAGAGAGAGAGAGAGAGAGAAAGGATATAAGGACCATAGAATAAAGCTTTTAATGCTTAAATGGTAAACAGCTATTTTCTTTATTTTTATTACTAAACTTACATTGATTCAAAGAAACATTTACTTAGGTGATAGAACACGACCCTTATTGCTGTAATTTCTTTAAAGAGATAAAGTTTTTATGATTGAAATAACTCTATAGCAATGGAACAGTAATTCTTGGTCCCTGCTGGGTAAACTTATGTTCTGAACTGAAACAGTCTTTTCCAATAAAGAGTGAGCTCTAGGTATGTGTCAGTTTAATAATTGCTTTCTTACTTTCAAATACACATTAATAATGACATGAAGATAAAGAAAGGTATGCTGAAATGTAACAATTAATTTTAATATTAGGCGAGATAAGAGGACTTAATTTGACTTGTCATATTATTTAATATCAAGGCGTTGATTACTAAACAAAAGCTGAACTATCGTATTCCTATTTTGTAATAAAACTTCTAAATATGTCGATAATGCATTGATTTAAAAAGATAAATGTAGTGATGGAACAATCACTTTTGAATTTTATTTTTTAGAAATTCCATGTGACTATTTCCATCATCATCTCCTCCTACGCCTATTGACGCAAAGGGCCTCTGTTAGATTTTGCCAGTTGTCTCTATCTTGAGCTTTTAAATCAATACTTCTCCATTCATTATCACCTACTTCACGCTTCATAGTCTTCAGCCATGTAGGCCTGGGTCTTCAAAATTTTCTAGTGCCTTGTGGAGTTCAGCTCAACGTTCGGTGAACTAATCTCTCTTGGGGAGTGCGAAGAACATGCCCAAGCCATCTCCATCTATCCCTCATCGTGATCTCACCCACATATGGCACTAGAGTAATCTGTCCTGCATTTTAACTCCTAATATCTCTCTGAGGGTTTTGTTCTCAAATCTACTAAAAAAGTTGCTCTGTTATCATATCAACAAATTCTGCTCAAGACAAAAAAACATTCGGCAATGAATAAAAAACCCCAACTCGTCTTTTATGTTTTTAATGAAAAAATGGGAGAAATGAAAGGAAACCGACAAAAAAAAAAATAGCTAGGAAATTCAATCTAAATATAATTCTTTTCAATTCTCCATATAAGATTATTCTTTTACGATCAATGATTGTATTTGCAAGCAAATCTCGACTAGAAAACTAATAAAAAAATATTTTGGACATTTTAGGGAGTAATAAAGTTGGCTTTAAGAAAGAAAGGTAAAACGTTTTTATAACTTATTTTTTTCTTTTATGATAGAAAAAATAGTCATCTCAATTACCATGTTTTCTCTTTCCCAAATGTCTTTCTCCTTAGATCCATCATTCTATTCTCGTCTTTCACTTTTCTCCTTCTTTTTCCGGTTGTTATCCGATATCACCGATAGAGACCAAAAGCTTATCATCATCGGGTCACATCGGAGATAAAAACATACAGAAAAAAAAGAAAAAAAAAAGAAAAGAAAAAATCCATAAAAGGATGAAAGTGACTTTGATATCTTTTATCTCCCTTTATCAATAGCAAAGGTCAGAATGCCTCACCGGATAAGGTCATTAAGGTCATTTTCTTTGATATTTGGGAATCAATGGGAACAGATATTGAATATTTCGAGATTGGAATTCTTGATATTGAAATTTTTAAAGAAATAATTATATGCATATGAGGTCATGGCAGGTAAATAAGAAAGCTGACGCCGGTCTGGGGTTTCTTTTTGAAGAGATTTAAGATCGAAAAGTTGAGAAAAGTTGCGAATCAAATTTTTTTTTTTTTTTTTTTAGTTTTATCATATATTTTCTAAAACTATATGATACGCTTTTTATACACAGATTATATAATAAGAACACACTGAGGTGTAAAATAAAAATAAATATATGAAATAAAAAAGTATGATTTTTCAATTTGTTTTTCCACTCTGTTACTGACCTTCTCCTGAGGTCTAAAATAGAAATAAATAGATGAAATAACAAAAATCTAATTTTACAAAATAATGTATTTTATCACTCTGATACTAACCCTCTCCTAAAAACGAATAATTGAACTTCATAAATTTTATATGCACAAAACACCATACAAAACCTAAAATACAATATAAAAGCTAAAATACTTCTTTATCTAATTGTTCTGTTCTTGAATTCTAAACAAGAGCGATTAGTTCCCCTCCACGAAGTCTAATGTCCCAATTTCCTCCCGATTATCTTAAAGACCTGATTAGGGGTAATGAGATGCATTGCGGCCGTTTCTACTTAAGACTCAAGCAAGTGTGCCAATCCAATTAACATTTCCAGGTGCCATTACCTACAGGTGCCGTTACTTACAGGGGAAATTACCTACGGGTACTTACAGGTGCTATTACTTACATGTGCCATTGCTTAATGTTGCCATTACTTACATGTGCCATTGCTAAAGGTGCCATTACTTACAGGTGCCAGTACCTACAGTTCCCATTACCTAAAGGTGCCATTACCTACAGGTGTCATTACCTACAGATGCCATTACCTACAGATACCTTTACTTACAGATGCCATTACTTATAGGTGCCATTACCTACAGGTGCCATTACTTACAGGTGCCATTAACTATAGGTGCCTTTACTTACAGGTGCCATTACCTATAGGTGCCATTACCTACATGTGCCATTACCTACAGGTGCCATTACTTACAGGAGCCATTACTTACAGTTGCCGGCTGGAAAGCCAGCTGTTTGTTCATCAACAATAACATGGCTCTACTAACTGATTTAAAGAAGTAACATCTCATTTTGGGCTTATTGGAAAAGTCCCTGCCTGGCATTCTGACGGAATGGGGTTCGAGACATACTCAAGCCATATAGTTTATTGTAGTGTCTGCCACCTCACCATCCTTGAGAGCATCAAATTGTGTTGCTTTGGGGTCTTAGAAGTCTACTTGTTGAGTCGTCAGCAGCCGTTGCCTGGCCCTCCCTGGTCCTAGCTTTGTGTAGAGGGGGATTGGGTGATGATCATATTTATATACAGTCAGTGTCTAAGGCATTGTGCTGCTAGCTAGGGCAATGACACTATCCCTTGCCCTTGTCATTCATGGGCGGCCTTTAAAACCTTTGAAAATCTCAGTGAGGGAATTTCCTGATTCGGACAAGAGCAAAGTTTATATTTCAGAAGACTAAGAACGGATCTTGACAAATAAAGGGAGCTGGGCCTGAGATATATATGATGTCTAAACTTTCAAATTTAAATAAGAAAGGTTATAATGATGATGCAAGCGGATTTCATCATTAACATGTTGGTTTATTAAGCCTCACTGGAGCTCATTTCTGATCAAAAAAAGATCAAAACCAATTACAGACACATTAAAAGTATTAGTAATTCCAGATTATATCAAATGGCTGGAGTAATAAATTTTGAATATCCATTGATGTTTAAAGTATAATCTTCAATTGGATTACTTGTTTTCCACCTACACGTATAAGCAATGGATGAAGACTTACAACGATTGTTTCCAATGTTAGAAGATTCTAAAAATTTGAAATATTAACAATTTCTGCTGCTCACGTCTAGAGTATTAAAACGACTTGCTTCCCTACCCTTCAAAAGGTCGTCCAAAACAACAACAACAACAACAACAACTTCTGGTGGCTTAGTAATAGCCTGTGATATTATTTTGTGTTCCCTCGTTTCCTTTCCCGTTCATGGTAAGATATATCAATTTGGGAGCCAAGACCTTACTTTCCCTATGGGGTTAGAATGGAAGTATGGGGGACCCACAGATCTACCAGCGGAGTTTTCAGAAGTCATTGCCTGGCACCTCTTGGTACTAGCTGGGGTCTAGAGAGGTTGAGTTGCAGATCATTTGTTATTTGTCCTGTCTCTAGGACATTGTAAGATCTGTCTCTTGCCGCTCACGGCCAACATCTAAATCTTTAATCTGTTCTTTTCTTGAGGCAGTTTTTAGTTTGTACCGTATAAACGAAGAGCCGGTAGAGACAAAATACCTTATGTAAAGGAAAGACGAAGTTAATGAAGCCATAAACCAATACATATTAAAATAATCAGTAATTTAGCAAAGGCAAAAGTTTGTTTACGTTTCAAATCCAAAATAAACACTCAAATTTCAATGAAGCGATAGAGTCTGTCCATCACAAAGTTTTCCTTCTTAATAAACACATGGAATCAATAACTTACTGTAAATGTTATTACGAGAGAGAGAGAGAGAGAGAGAGAGAGAGAGAGAGAGAGAGAGAGAGAGAGAGAGAGAGAGAGAGAGAGAGTATTTTACTAAAATAACCAGTAACTCAGTAAAGGCAAAAGTATGTTTACGTTTTAAATCCAAAATAATCACTCAAATTTCAATGAAGCGATAGAGTCTGTCCATCACAAAGTTCTCCTTCTTAATAAACACATGGAATCAATAACTTACTGTAAATGTTATTACGAGAGAGAGAGAGAGAGAGAGAGAGAGAGAGAGAGAGAGAGAGAGAGAGATGTGGGATCCTTATGGAGAGTAAACATAATTTCATCGTCATTACTTGTCGAAAAGAATTAAAAAAAAAATAAAGGGAATTAACATTAGAGTAGCTGCTAATTCCAATCTAACGAATGAACTATAATCCAATCAGGCCAATAGATAATTGACGTAATCCCACTTGATTAAGGTTGACCAGGCTGACATGAGTCTTTTTACTTTTTATATATGACATATCTGTTTTTGACGTTGTTAATAGTTTATATAGGACATATCTGTTTTGACGCTGTTACTGTTTTTAGAATGATATACTGTTAATTTATTCTCATCATTTATTTATTTCCTTAATTCCTTTCCTCACTGGGCTATTTTTCCCTGTTGGAGCCCTTGGGCTTATAACATCTTGCTTTTCCAACTAGGGTTGTAGCTTGGCTAGTAATAATAATAATAATAATAATAATAATAATAATAATAATAATATTGGCTACTCCAAGCGTTCCTTCTTTTTACAATGTTATTTTAACGACATTTTCAAAGAATACATTACAAGTCTTGACGAAAGTCATAACAATAGACTACTTAACCAATCAGTAACAAACTATCGAAAGTAATTAATTCAGATCCATGTTCCGATATTGACCTAGACGTACATTAGCATATCTAAGTATTTCAATAAGTAGTTTAGTTTTTCCAGAAAAGTATGATTTAATTTTTCTACACCATTTTGGGTGATTTTGGAAGTTTTCGTTCTGTTATTAAGTCAAATGATATATCTGGTTTCATTGATCTGTGTTTAAAACTGCCGGAGGTATTCAAAGAGTATTATGAGCATGTAAAAAAATGTATTTTATGCCACTTCTCTTACAACTACTTGTGGTGGCCTATTGGTAAGACCCCTGCCTGATGATCGCCAGACTGGGCTTCGAGTCCCGCTCAGACTCGTTAGTTCCTTTAGTGTCTGCAAGCTCACCATGCTTGTGAGCTAAGGATACAGATTGGGAGAGCCTATAGGTCTACCTGCTGAGTTATCAGCAGCCATTGCCTGGCCCTACCTGGTTCTAGCTTAGGTGGAGAGGTAGCGTGGGTGCTGATCATAATATATATGGTCAATCTCTAGGGCATTGTACTGCTTAATAGGGGGATGTCACTGTCCCTTTCCTCTGCCATTTATGTACAGCCTTTAAACATGTAAAGCCTTCAAAGTTCTCCAGGCATTTTTACAAGGTCAATTCTCTTTAAGCGATAGCTTTATCAGCTACTTTGGTATTTAATTAACTTTTCTACTTAAGAAGTAATTTGTATCAATACAATTATTTTTTTTTCCGTGTGCATCACAAGCCTCATGGCTAGTACAGTGGTAACGTGTTCGCCTCGTATTTGCATGGCAGCAGATCGATCCCCGCCCGGGACAGCTAGTTTAACCTGTGTTTGGGCACCACAGTTGGGGACTGGGCTTAACCGCCTGACGTTCTGGCGAGTATCTATTCTGATGAAACCGAAACCAGACGCTTTTAACCTTTAACAGTTCGTTTACGGGTAACGAACTATAATAAAGATATCAAACAAGAAAATGCATCAAAACATAATACATATCTTTTGATATTACTATATATTTCTGTGCTGACTGAACAGTCACACAAGAGATAAAATATCAATAAAATATTTTATTGTCAAAATATTCACCCTGCTTTAGGCTAAATAATAAAAAAGTAAAATATAGAAAGAATAGAAAAACATTAAAAAAATATATAAAACAGACATGCGATTAATCTAAGTCCCTCAAAATGACGGCCCTAATCTCTCCCTTACGTATGCCAGGTGACCTTTTCAGAAAGCGGAACCAAGATTAAAATTTGGGTCGATGGTTTAGGCTTGAGGTGGAACTTTCATTTGCATATTTCCTGTGGGATAGCTTCCGTGGTCGAATGTCTCTTGCTGACTTACGTGATTAGCATGAACTATTTTTTTAGTAGTGTATGCGACCAGTCAAAAATAAAGGCTAGATATTGGAGGACTTGAATAGCTTGTTTGAGGAGAACGAAATGAAAAGATATGAAGCAAAAGACGGTAAGAAATCTCATTGCTTAAAGTGGGTCCGTGAAGGCACACTGACAACGGTACTACCCATAGGATATATATATATATATATATATATATATATATATATATATATATATATATATATATATATATATCTATATATGTATATATATATATATACAGTATATATATGTATATATATATATATATATAATATATATATATATATATATATATATATATATAATATATATATATATATATATATATATATATATATATATATATATATATATATACTGTATATGTGAAAGAAAGCATTTCATCAAATGTATAATTGAGGAGAGCTAATATAAAGAGTATTCTTTCTATTGTCTCTAAGCGGAGCTTATACAATAATACTGTATATAAATCAAGATAAATAAAAGAAGAAAAAGAATGTGTTCTTATCCAAAAGGATATAATATGTCAAATGTATGTGAAATAAGATTAGAAAAATACCATAAGAAATTAGAAATTTTATTTTCTTGATATGAATTTCTGCTTTGCTTATTCACTAGATTAATTTCATCATTAATCTAGTTCTCCTGACAGCCAAAGTTATGGAGGAAGTTTGAGAAATGTAAACCAGGTTTAAGGTTTTAAAGTTTTAAAGGTTTAAAGGTCACTCAAAATTGTCAGAGGCAAGGGACAGTGTTAGTGCCCAGCTGGCAGGACTATATCCTAGAATCCTAGATCATCGCCCAAGCCACCTCTCCACCCAAGCTAGGACCAGGAAGGGCCAGGTAATGGCTGCTGATGACTCAGCAGGTAGGCCTGTAGGCTCTCCCAAACATCCCCTTATCCTTAGCTCACAAGAATGGTGAGGTTGCAGAAACCATAAGCAACTATCGATATTGAGCGGGACTCGAACCTCGTTCCGGCAGAACGCCAGGCAGGGACAATTCAAATAAGCCATCACATTTTCATTTACCCATTTATTAATTTTCCATTATTTTCTAATCATTCTATGTTTTACTTAGAGAGCGCCGTTGTCATACTTTGCATACCCTAAATATTGAACGTCATTACAATCATGCCCCGTCTTGCTATATAATGATCGGTGTCAAAGTGGAATTTATTATTATTATTATTATTATTATTATTATTATTATTATTATTATTATTATTATTATTATCAGCCAAGCTACAACCCTAGCTGGAAAAGCAAGATGCTACAAGCCTAAAGGCTCCAACAGGGAAAAGTAAAACCAAATGCAATAACTTACTATTACTGCCCACTTCTATATTTAGGAGTTCAGAGTAATCTTATTTCCATATATATTATCACCACTTCATTGGTTTTTAAAGGCACGTTTACACCATAGAAAAAAGGTACGTCCATAAAAGTAATTTTATCTATAGTGATCTTTATAGCTTTAGGCCGCCACAAACAACTGTCTCTATCATAGAAAATGATATATATGATCCAAAAAACGTTTCATATGATCAAAACCAACGAGGTGTCCGTAACCATGCATGCAAAATACAAGCATGTTTTAGAAATATTTTGATCTATGAATCAAATTACATGCCTTCAAAATACATTGAATTCAACCCGTATGATACCTGAAAACCATAAATAAATCACAAGATGCTATCAAAATGTTTGGTGTAGTTGGTTTCATGAATTTCGGTACACATCCCAACAGCTGCGCTCACTTTTTACTTTTCTAAAGTACTATATCATCGTTTTAATACAACTGGCATTCTAACCTTCATTGTTGTGGCCTGATTGGTAACGTCTCTGCCTGGTGTTTGCCAGTCGGGGGTTCGAGTCCCGCTCAGTCTCGTTAGTGCCATTAGTGTCTCCAACCTTACCATCCTTGTGAGCTAAGGTTGGGGGGTTTGGGGGAGCCTATAGGTCTATCTACTGAGTCATCAGCAGCCATTGCCTGGCCCTCCTTGGTCCTAGCTTGGGTGGAGAGGGGCCTAGGACTCTGATATATGATCTATGGTCAGTCTCTAGGGCATTGTCCTGCTTGATAGGTCAATGTCCCTCTCCCTTGCCTCTGCTATTCATGAGCGGCCTTTAAACCTCTTCTCTCAGTTTGGTGAAATCTTTTGAGGGAATTGTCATCCTGGATATATTGTAGGATATATGAAGGCCAGGGCGGTCGTTAATATCTGATATTACATTAATACACTCTGATTTCACTGCATTCCAGTTTATGTGTTCCTTTCCAGCATCCCAGTTGGTTTTAGAATCGCTCCCTAAATCCTTCAACCATTCTGCCTTATATGTAGATGCATTATATGGCTGAAGACTATGAAGCGCGAAGTAGGAGATGACGAATGAAGTATTGAGTTAAAAGCCCAAGTACGAGACAACTGGCGAAATCTAACCGAGGCCCATTGCGTCAATAGACGTAGGAGGAATTGATGATATCTTCGTTTTCACTTCCTTTCCTCCATTTTGGAATGCAGCCTCTTAACTTTTACCTCACAGTGCAACTACGGGGTTTCACACCAATTGCATAGGGTCATCGAATGACGTAACAGGCCACATTGCATAATCCGATACATAATAAGTCTTTATTTTTCTTACTACAATGGTATGCTGTTTCGCTCTCAATTTGCCTGGAATCCTACGTGCGCAGTAACTGGAACCGTGCCTCAGGAGTCCCCGGAACAACATACTTGAAACACCTTGAGCCCCCTACCGAAGTACCTGGAAGAAAGGTCTCATAAACTAAAATTATGCCAGCGAATGGCCTACAGCAAAGCTCTCGAACTGCACGGGGCCTCAATATCAAGATCTTTGCAAAACTCTGGGCGAATACTGGAACTAAATTTCCTGAAAGATTTTAGATATGACTAGAATCAAGGATCACCTATCAACATTATCAACTGGATTGGTTTCTAACTGGTTCCACATACCTCTGAAACCTCATTAAAAGCGTTTCTTACGAATGTAACAAACTGATTTACTAGTTGGTTACTTATGGGCACATCTTTTTCCTCGAGTCTTTCATCTCTAAGATATAAAACCCTATCTTGATTGGTTGTGATTTATCCATTGCCGTGATTAAATTCGCCGAATTGTCTCCCTTCCATTTCAAAGTTTGATATTCAATACCTTTCATGTAATGATTTCCGATCACTCGATGGAGTCCCGTTGGAATAGGCATTTACTTGCAATCCATTTAGGAATTGGCAAGGCACGGCACCCCGCTAAGACGAACCTGCAAGCAACCCTGGGGGGAAGAGTGTGGGAAGGGCTGGAGAGGAGCATTGGGAAGAGCAGGGGTAGGGGTGGTACTTTAGTTTCACGCAGATGTGGAATCGAGAATGCATGTCACCTCACCTTTATAGTCCGTTCCCTTTCCCTCTTCGCCTCTTCAAGAGGACGGAAGGCCAAGAGAGAGAGAGAGAGAGAGAGAGAGAGAGAGAGAGAGAGAGAGAG
This sequence comes from Palaemon carinicauda, assembly GCF_036898095.1. NCBI lineage: Eukaryota > Metazoa > Arthropoda > Malacostraca > Decapoda > Palaemonidae > Palaemon > Palaemon carinicauda. Next base: position 122,412,127 of record NC_090737.1, on the reverse strand, counting down.
AGAATTCCGAATTCTCTCTCCCTCTCCGCCACCCTCTTCCTCTCTCCCACTTCCACTTCCTCTTCCACTACCTCCTCAACTTCTCATAGCGTTAGGGCTCTGAGAGTAATAATTTGATCTGTTAAAGAGTATTATGAACCAAACATATTTTCTTTTTATTCAAATGATGGTTATGAACGGACCCATCGCAATATTAGTATTTTGTGGGGCATAAAATTGAGTCCTATTTTGGGCCCCCTTTTTTTTATCATAGTAGGGGACTTTCATGAACATTATAGAGTTTACGAGTTTTTCCCTCGTTTCCCACTTACCCCTTTCGCCTTTTTTTACCTGAAGGGGAGGGGCAGTCAGTTTGGGAGGGAGGATTAGAAGACCCCTTCCCCCCTCTCCGTCAGGTCATTTCCTGAACATATTCCATCGATTGACAGGAGGCGTTCTCTGCACATGTTATTGGTGGAAGTGCAGACCTGTCTTCCTGATGCAGAGTTAACTGGCAGTTCGGTGGGTTGGTTCCCCAGGTGGGGCGGGAGTGGGTCGAGGGACTCTTCACGCGTAGGAAAAAAGGGCCATCGGTGGTAGGAGGCCCCTCCGTCACCTTCTTCCTCTTCATTTCACCTAAAGTGGCTGGGGCGCCTCTAAAATTAAAGAGAGCCAAATTGGCATTAGATAAAAGTTGCCGATTATCCTTAACCCACATCCAAAACCACATAGAAAACCCAACCAAACACCTATGAGCTGAAAGTGTGCAAGAGCCCGTGCCTGGCCGTTAGGTCCAGTCAATCTGAAACAACAACAACGGTAGACGGCATTTCCCAGTCTCCTTTATTGGTAAGGATATGATTATCCTATCTCTCCAATTTAAGGAAGTTTAGGAAAATAACTAGACAGAGGTGATTTCCCAACAACGCAGGGCCATAGACTTGTCATTTTCAAAAAGAGAAGATAAAAAAACAAAAGTAAGGAGATCGTAGAAGATACGAACCAGTCATTGAACCATGTAACCATGTTGAGGGTTGTGGTAACCTATTGGAAACGTCCCTGCTGGCAATCTGTTGGACGGGGGTTCGAGACACGTTGAAGCATATCAAATTCTAGTATTGTCTGCAACCTCACCATCATTTTGAACTAGGGATGCTTGGTTTGGGAGAGCCTTTACGGCCGCCTGCTGAGTCACCAGCAGCCATGCCTTTCCCTCCCTGATCCTTGCTTAGGTGGAGAGGGGGCTTTGGCACTGATCATATATATATATATATATATATATATATATATATATATATATATATATATATATGTATATATATATACATATATATATATATATATATATATGTATATATATATATATATACATATATATATATATATATATATATATATATATATATATATATATATATATATATATATATATATATATGTGTGTGTGTGTGTGTAGTCAGTCTCTAGGGCATTGTCCTGTCCCTTGCCTCTGCCATTCATGATCTACCTTTATACATTTAAACAATAAGTATTAGTATCCTTACCTTTCATATATACCTATTCGGTCAACTTCTACAGCTCGAAGATTTCATAATACCTTGTCAATATTTCAAGCTGGTTTCAATTCGTTGAAATGTCAGAGTTTGATTAATAGATTGGTATTACAACACTGATGATATCATTCGATTATGGTTTCATGTTTGCGTCATTGTTGAACTTTTCAAAAAGTCAGGTCTTGAAAACAATATGATTGACACGAAGCAATTTACACTGAGCTTCAATTAATCTTAAATGTCTTACAATTTGTTTTGAAATTTTGGTATTGATTTGGGGTTTAAGTTTTAGAAGCAAAGTTGAATTGTTTATTTATTATTCTCCATTTTTATTCCATCAAATATTTTTCCTTTGCTATTTATGTTTTTTTACATTATTTTTAAACAGATGGATTTTTTTTATCTTACAAATGACGCCATATTCTTGTGGGTTACACATCTTTAAAAAATATAACTTCTGCAAATTCTACTGTTTCACCTACATATAGTTGTGTTTTCTTAAAAGATTTATCTTAACGTATTCTTCACGACTTCGATTTTTTTATGTATTTCCCAACCATACAAACCAGAGTTCGTTATCGATGTTATGGAAGTCATTGCAAAATTTCAATATTTGGTTCAAGGGACTCTATATAATATATGTAGATGCTTTTGGCCATCACGAGTATATTTCCCATAAAGATCAACTTGGCTCTGGGTTATGTCTCACGTTCGGCCGGTAAGTCATCCCAGAATTGCGTTCATATTTTCCGAATATATATTACAAGGATTTGGTGGGGTTTCTTAGCTTTTGCATATGGCAACATTACCCTACCATGATGGATCATGAAGGTACTTTATACTCAATTTTTTTCAATGAGGTGCATTTGCATGGACTCAAAGAGGCGCCCCTTTAGCTCGGAAATGTTTTTTAATCGCTGATTGGTTGGACAAAATAATTCTAACCAATTAGCTAGCAGAAAACTTTTCCGAGCTAAAAAGACACACCTACGAGTCAGTGCAAATGTGCCTCAGTAAATAAAATTGAGTATAGTACACCTTCCATTATTCGATTGCTCTAGGGGAAAATCACATATTTTCCATGCTTCATATCTCTTTTTTTCTGCATTCTCTTTACTTTTTTACATCATGGAAGAGCTGTAGAATATAGACTTACATAGAATGTACCTTTGAAAATTGGTTCGACATGAATTATAGTGTGGGTTATTTAACATCTTATTGCCGAATCTCTGATTCACATTATCGTTCCGTTCAAAAAAACTTTTTCATTATAGATGTTTTTGTTTAAAGCTTTTTTGACGTAAGTTAACGAAGACACCACACCAAGAACGTGATATAGTTTCCAGACGTCTCAAGGTAAAAAAGTAATCATACTTGTATAGGCCTACACTGGTTTGTCATATCATATTAGACCAGATTTTTTTTACTGTGTTTACTTAGAATTAAAGCATCTAGTAGAAGTGTCCTCCGACAAATAAGGTATGAATTGAAATAAGAATCCTTTTCACCAAGGATTTCGTTTTATCATCATACTAATAAACATCAGGATGAAGTGTCTCTTTTTGGTTTAGAAAACTATATCGAGTACATGACTTAGACCATATTCGTTAAGACTAAAAAAATTGCAAACTTTCTTTCTTATCTTGTTTCTTAGTTGAGAAAATATTCGGTATTCGAAGCATCTCGTAAAACGCGCAATTCTTTTTAGATAACACCTACGTCGGTGTTTTGCAAAATGAAAAAATACTTTTTGGAAATCTTACAAGAAAGGATGGAGTGACCTGTCGTCCGGGAAAGCTTCGGTATTAATATTCAGGCGACGTCTTTGGAGGCGAACCATTCTTCGCTTGCAGACACGCCTCCTCTTCCTCCTCCTCCTCCTCCTCCTCCTCTTCCTCCTCCTCCTCCTCCTCCTTCTTCTTCTGGAAATCCACCTCGTTCTTCCTCTTCGTGTTTTTTTTTCTTCTTCTTCTTTTGCAGTGGCACCTCGTTCTTCTTCTTCTTCTTCTTCTTCTTCTGCAGTGGCACCTCGTTCTTCTTCTTCTTCTTCTTCTTCTTCTTTTGCAGTGGCACCTCGTTCTTCTTCTTCTTCTTCTTCTTCTTCTTCTTCTGCAGTGGCACCTCGTTCTTCTTCTTCTTCTTCTTCTTCTTCTTCTTCTTCTGCAGTGGCACCTCGTTCTTCTTCTTCTTCTTCTTCTTCTTCTTCTTCTTCTGCAGTGGCACCTCGTTCTTCTTCTTCTTCTTCTTCTTCTTCTTCTTCTTCTTCTTCTGCAGTGGCACCTCGTTCTTCTTCTTCTTCTTCTTCTTCTTCTTCTTCTGCAGTGGCACCTCGTTCTTCTTCTTCTTCTTCTTCTTCTTCTTCTTCTTCTTCTGCAGTGGCACCTCGTTCTTCTTCTTCTTCTTCTTCTTCTTCTTCTTCTTCTTCTTCTGCAGTGGCACCTCGTTCTTCTTCTTCTTCTTCTTTTACAGTGACACCTCGTTCTTCTTCTTCTTTTTCTTCTTCTTCCTCTTTTGCAGTGGCACCTTCTTCTTCTTCTTCTTCTAGAAACATACCTTCTTCTTCTTCTTCTTCTTATTTTGCAGTGGCACTTCGCTCTTCTTCTTCTTCTCCTTCTTCTTCTTCTTCTAGAAACATATCTCGTTATTCTTCTTCTTCTTCTTCTTCTTCTTCTTCTCCTTCTTCTTCTTCTTCTAGAAACACATCTCGTCCTTCTTCTTCTTCTTCTTCTTCTTCTTCTTCTTCTTCTTTCGATCTTTATCGCCAAAGTTTGGCCATCCATCAACGCCTTCATTCTCGACTCGCAAGGCTCCGGATGTATCGGCTTCTATGTGTTAAGCTCCCCTATCTTCTCTTCTTCTCTCCTGTCCCATGCAACCCCTTTTCCTTAAAGGAGATTGTCTATTTGGACATTCACCCAGTTCAATTGACTTTTTTTTTCTATTTCATTTCATCTCCTTCCATACATGAAAATGAAACAAAAGACTTTCGGAGGAAGAGACTATTCTATTTTAGAGTCTCCCCTATCAAGGGATCCATATTCTGTACATGGATTATTAAGTGTCACTATGACTTACAGCAATAGAGATATAAATCACATCATATATGAAGTAAAACATTTCCAGTTTGATTGGAAGAATTTGCTTAATGTTTTTGTGCTTGTGTAATTAAAACCTTGATGAGTATTCTGTGTTTTAAACAACCTGGAAGTTGAAAATCATTAACGATTTCGTTATAACAAGATTTTTACTGGTTTTCCTTTTTCAAATTTCCAGGTTTTCAAGCTTCCAAATTTTGAAAGTCTCGAGATTTCTAGATTGAAGAATTTACGGCTCTTATTTTGTCAAATAGAATGTCTATTATATATAATAGAAATTCTATTTGGCGAATAGAAACCGTAAATTCTTCGAACCAGAAATCTCAAGACTTTCAAAATTGGTAAGCTTAAAAACCGGAAAATTTAAAAACAGGAAAATTTGAAGAAAAAAAAATGAGAAAACTAATAAATATCAAACTGAAAAATATTAAACTCGTCGAAGGGAAAACTAGAAAACTGCCAAGCCATAACAAAAAAAGAACGCGAGTGAACTACTTGAAAACTTCATAAGTATGAAAGCAGAAAACCTGGAAAATAAAAACCAAAGAATCTGGAAACTGGAAGTGAAGAGAACTGGGAAAAGGAAAAACCAAAGAATCTGGAAACTGGAAGTGAAGAGAACTAGGAAAAGGAAAAACCAAAGAATCTGGAAACTGGATTTAGAAAACAATAAAACCGAGAAAATGAAAAACCAAAGAATCTGGAAACTGGAAAAAGAAAGCTATAAAACCGAGAAAATGGAAACCAAAGTATCTGGAAACTAGAAGTAGAAAACCAAAAAAAAACCCCAGAAAATGGAAAGACAAAAAAAAATCTGGAAACTGGAATAAGAAAACTAGAAAACAACGTCAATGGAAACAAAGTATCTGGAAACTGGAATGAAAAAACTAGAAAACTAGGAAAATAGACAGACAAAGTATCTGGAAACTGGAATTAGAAAACCAGAAAACAAGGAAAAGGCAAAATCAAAGAATCTGGAAACTGGAAGTAGAAAACTAGAAAACCCGGAAAATACAATGCCAAAGAACTTGGAAACTGGAATAAAAAACTAGAAAACCAGGAAAATGTAAAGAAAAAGTATCTGAAAACTGGAATTGGAAAACTAGAAAATCAGGAAAATACAAACACAGAATATCTGGAAACTGGAATTAAGTATCTGAAAACTGAAAGTAGAAAACTAGAAAAACCGGAAAATGCAAAGCCTAAGAACCTGGAAACTGGAAGTAGAAAACTATAAAACCCCGGAATATGAAAACTCAAAGAATCTGGAAACTGGCAGTAGAAAACTAGAAAACCCGGAATATGCAAAGCCAAAGAACCTGGAAACTTGAAGTAGATAACTGGAAATCCAGGCACCGTTAAAACTGCCATAACTGTACTTTTTCTTTTCTAGAATTTTCCAACCGTCCGTCAAACAGGTCCCGGATGTCTCGTTAAATGACACGCATATAAATCTTACACCAAAGACTTCCTTCAAGAAGAGCCTCCAATCAGACCACTTCTCCCGCCTCTTTGAAGACGACTACAGCCAATTGGAGTCCATTCTACTTCGACAGATTTGGACCTTCTGGATATTTTTGGCAGTGAATGTTTACTTTTTTTTTTCTTTGAATAGAATAGTTGATATCCGCCTGGTCGAACTTGAAACTGGAATATGTGTTTGCTCAAGTTCTGTAAATTGTTTGTAAATATTAAGTCAAGAAGTATTTATATAAGAGCAATCGTTATTACTCGGTGATCACCCTAGAGTATCTGCTCAAGATTCGATATTTGAGTGGGAGTGTGTGTATGTATATATATATATATATGTATATATATATATATATATATATATATATATATATATATATATATGTATAGCCAATCACTTGCTCCTTATTATGTAGGGATATATATATATATATATATATATATATATATATATGTATATACAATATATGTATATATATATCTATATATATACAATATATATATATATATATACATACAGTATATATATATATATATGCTATATATATGTATATATATATATTCATACATATTAAATAAATATATGTGTGTGTATGTGTGTGTCTGTGTATTATAGAGAGCATATGATTAAGATATTATGAATTTAAACGAGCATCTGTTCAAGACTTTGATACTCGCTCGAGAACATATGGTCCAGGCATGACAACTCACAATAAACATCTATTAAAGATTTGACTTTTACCACTAGGCTTCTATCTACGATTTGAAATATAACAGAGAAAAACTCCATGCAAGTTTTGCCATTCGCCAGAGAACATTTTGATTAAGTTGACCTTTACTAAAAGAAAAATAAAAGTAGAAGATATCCAAGAAGGTAAAGAAAACAATTTAGCCTATGTTGCAGATTAAGGTTATAAATTTGTGAGCCAGAAATACGGAGAAAATGACGCCAAAGACTTATATTTCTAAAGTTGTGGTTAATTATTTCGTTATTTCCGTTGCTTCGTGGAATACAAAGAATAGATTTAAACAAGGGGTAAGGAAATTCCGAAAAATAAATAATATTGAGAGAAAATAAGAGTAAATTGTTATATAGAGATGCATATAGGTTGTATTATATCGGAAAGTAAATTTAGAATGAGCATCAGAAAATCTTATAATGAACACCACCAAGTACTTTGGTTTTATTATTATTATTATTATTATTATTATTATTATTATTATTATTATTATCATTATTATTATTATTATTATTATTATTATTATCACTACTTGAATGCATGCTATTAAATATAATGAATGCTATCAACTACTTTCTATATTATTATTATTATTATTATTATTATTATTATTATTATTATCATTATTATTATTATTATTATTATTATTATTATCTAAGCTACAACCCTAGTTGGAAAAGCAAGATGCTATAAGCCCAAAGGCTCCAACAGCGAAAAATGGCCCAGTGAGAAAAGGAAATAAGGAAATAAATAAATGACATGAGAAGTAGTGACGTATTTTACTTTAGTGCTTTGATCATTTTAGATTTTTATTTTTCTCTAGTTTTTAACGAGGATCAAAATCAATGCAATTATTATTTTTAATTTTTGGTTATCCAGTATCCTCACTCGTGTTTTGAATAGTTTATCTAGTGGAGGTATATTCCTTAAGAATTTTAGTTAACTCAAATACCGCTTTACTTTTTATATAGTAATTTCTAGTTAAGAGAAAAAAAGATAATTTCTAAACGAATACATATCCCAAATCTTAAAGATTTTCCTTTACTACTAACTTAAATATCGTTGCCACTTCATTTATATTAATTATATTTAAACAAGAAAAAACAACACAATTTCTATAAGAATATATTTCCCAAAAAATTAATGACCTTCCTTCATTATTAACTCAAATACCGCTGCCCTTTTGCTTATAGTGACTTCAAGTAAAGATAGAAAATAGTGATACCACCTTTAAAAAGAATATGTTTCCCAAAAACTTAATGATCTTCCCTCATTATACAGTGAAGAATAACGACTTCAGATCCTCGCTAGAAGCTCTGCTTCATGTACGTGGAGTTATGCCTTTACATCGGCTCTCTCATGTCCCCCCAGAGCTTTCTCAGTGAAAGAGAATTCTATTTTGAAAATGGATTTATAGAGATGACGACTCCAAAGCCAATCAGTGTCGGGGGACTTGGCCAATTTATTCTTTTTTTATATCCACCTCCTTTTCTCAACTTTATCTTTTATTCCTTTGCGTTTTCTTTATCTCCTTTCCTTGTATTCATAGTTCGTTTCTACGTTTATTCATTTAATTATCACGCTCTTTAAGATTTTCTATACGATTTGAACAGCTTTGTGAAACTTTCGATATTTATGTTGTTACAACTATAGTCATTTATTTTCAATGAGGCACATTTGCACTGACTCGCAGCGGTGCCCTTTTAGCTCGGAAAAGTTTCCTGCTATCTGATTGTTTAGAATTATCTTGTCCAACCAATCAGCGATCAGAAAACGTTTCCGAGCTAAAAGGGCACCCCAGCGAGTCGGTGCGAAACTGCCTCACTAAAAATAATTGGCTATAGTACAATAGTTAGCCATATCTTTAAACGTACTACGATATTTGTTACCCGAAGCAATGGGTAGAAATTCCTGTTATTCGTATAATGAATAAACTCACTACTAATAAAATACACATAAAACGTTATGATAAGACTTCCGAATGAACATTCTCAAGACAAAAGCAAATCCGAGTCTTATACTTTGCCTAAGGAAAAATTAGCAATGATAAAACAGGTTACTAATATTCTATTTTATATTTTATATAAAAAAACTAATCGATAATGAAAGACGCAGATATTGTTATATTTTGCGTTACGGAAAACTGATTGATGATCCCGCAAGTAAAAAACAATGTTATCAATTAGTATGAAATGACTTAGGAATTCAGAGATGCCATTTACCACCTAAATAAGAGTTACTATTTTCCACCTAGGTCGGAAATGTCCTTTACAACCTAAGTGGGAGATGCCATTTACCACCAAAGTCAGAATGCTATTTACCACCTAAGTCAGAAGTGCCATTTACAACTTGAGTCAGAAAAGCCATTTACCACACAAGTCACAGATGCCATTTACTGTCTAAGTCAGAATGCTATTTATCACCTAAGTCAGAGATACCATTTACCACCTACGACAGAGATGGCATTCACCACCTAAGTCAGAGATGCCATTTACCACCCACGACAGAGATGCCATTTACCACCTAAGTCAGAGATGCCATTTACCCCCTAAATCAAAGATGACATTTACCACCTAAGTCACAATGCAATTTACCACATAAGTCATAGATACCATTTATCACATAAGTCAGAGATGCTATTTGCCACCTAGGTCAGAGATGCCATTTACCACCTAAGTCATAAATGCCATTTACCACATTAGTCAGAGGTGCCATTTACAACCTAAGTCAGAGGTGCCATTTACAACCTAAGTTAGGAATGCCATTTACCACCTAAGTCAGAGGTGCCATTTACAACTTAGGTAAGAAATACTATTTACCACCTAAGTCAAAGATGCCATTTACCACCTAAGTCAAAGATGCCATTTACCACCTAAGCCAAAGATGCCATTTACCACCTAAGCCAAAGATGCCATTTACCACCTAACTATGGTATCCACACCCATGGTGAGGATCAGAACGGTACACACACGCTTGTATTTTGGTGTATCCCGTGGTAAGAGCAGCAGTGATATTGTGGTAATCTTTAATTTTATATCCTATTGTATTTCCTTTTGTGTATGTAGATAACTGTTTATATATATGACCCTCAGTGGTAATGTCAT
>NC_090737.1:122389686-122397186 GCF_036898095.1 Palaemon carinicauda | reverse complement strand
ACCATTTTTATCCATCTCTCTAACCCTGTAGGTTCACGTAGCTGTAGTACTACAGACAAGATATCTAAATGTGTCTAAGTCTCAATATATATCTCTCTCTCTCTGTCTCTCTCTACCTCTCTGCCATCTCTTCCTTACGTCTATTTTAATTTCTCGATTTCTGTGATCATAACCTTTTCAAACTATCTTTTCTTCCTCTTTTTTTTTCCTCTCTAGAAGAGGACAAGCGTGAAGAAACGGACAACAACAAGTGTGACGATACCTGAGGAAGTAAGTAGGAAGAGAATGATAAAAAAATAAATAAAGATATTCACACACACAAAAAAAAAGCAAGTCGTAAACTAAACCCTTTCCTGCTTCTCTAGGGCCAAAGTTCAGGGTTCCGAAGCTTCACTTCCAGTTCCGCTCATAAGAGATCTGGTTGTTTCACGGGGGTTCATTGATCACTGGAAGCGGAGTGAAGGTTTCGAAACCCCAGAATCTGGTGTTCGAGCAGCCGTGGTGTTGGACTGTAATAGATATTTATAAGCATTTCCTCAGTTACTTTTTTAAGCTGTGATATTCTTTGGAGACGTTGGACATCATTCTATCTTTCTGTCATAGACGTCTGCAGTCAATTCAGTTAAGAATACTATTTATATAGGTGAAACTAAGACCAAATTATAGTATGATTAATATTACTTCCAGAAATAGATATAAAATAAAATATATGGGGGAAGTGTTAGATAATTAATATTACTTTTTAAATTATAAAAACTAATTGTATAAAATAGAATTGTTTGTTTCAAAAGGTGTTTTTTTTTTTGTGCCAGGGAGAGAATATTATTTGACAGTTCACTGGGAGAAATTCAAATATAATAATGAAGAATCATGAGTGACTGAGGAATTGCATAGAAGACATTTAGACGTCCTTATGATATATATTATTTGCATATTCTTCCATTTTGTCTTTAAATATTTCGTGAAATTCAGCAACCAAGAATCATTAATGATATATAAATGGTAATGCATATTCACTGAAGATAAGGGCCAGAGAAGCCATTTCCTGTTCCTGTTTTATTTATATATAAGAGCTATTTTGAATTTGATATTAAGACAATTGAGTTTTGAATTTGATATTGATATCAAGACAATTGAGTTTTGAATTTGATATTAAGACAATTGAGTTTTGAATTTGATATTAAGACAATTGAGTTTTGAATTTGATATTAAGACAAATGAGTTTCGAATTTGATATTAAGACAATTGAGTTTTGAATTTGATATTAAGACAATTGAGTTTTGAATTTGATATTAAGACAATTGAGTTTTGAATTTGATATTAAGACAATTGAGTTTTGAATTTGATATCAAGACAATTGAGTTTTGAATTTGATATTAAGACAAATGAGTTTCGAATTTGATATTAAGACAATTGAGTTTTGAATTTGATATTAAGACAATTGAGTTTTGAATTTGATATTAAGACAATTGAGTTTTGAATTTGATATTAAGACAATTGAGTTTTGAATTTGATATTAACACAATTGATTTTTAAATTTGATATTAAGACAATTGAGTTTTGAATTTGATTTTAAGACAATTGAGTTTTGAATTTGATATTGATATCAAGACAATTGAGTTTTGAATTTGATATTAAGACAATTGAGTTTTGAATTTGATATTAAGACAATTGAGTTTTGAATTTGATATTAACACAATTGAATTTTAAATTTGATATTAAGACAATTGACTTTTGAATTTGATATTAAGACAATAATTTGATATTAAGACAATTGAGTTTTGAATTTGATATTAAGACAATTGAGTTCTGAATTTGATTTTAAGACAATTGAGTTTTGAATTTGATATTAAGACAATTGAGTTTTGAATTTGATATTAAGACAATTGAGTTTTGAATTTGATATTAACACAATTGAATTTTAAATTTGATATTAAGACAATTGAGTTTTGAATTTGATATTAAGACAATTGAGTTTTGAATTTGATATTAAGACAATTGAGTTTTGAATTTGATATTAAGATAATTGAGTTTTGAATTTGATATTAAGATAATTGAGTTTTGAATTTGATATTAAGACAATTGAGTTTTGAATTTGATATTAAGACAATTGAGTTTTGAATTTGATATTAAGACAATTGAGTTTTGAATTTGATATTAAGACAATTGAGTTTTGAATTTGATATTAAGACAATTGAGTTTTGAATTTGATATTAAGACAATTGAGTTTTGAATTTGATATTAAGACAATTGAGTTTTGAATTTGATATCAAGACAATTGAGTTTTGAATTTGATATTAAGACAAATGAGTTTCGAATTTGATATTAAGATAATTGAGTTTTGAATTTGATATTAACACAATGGAATTTTAAATTTGATATTAAGACAATTGAGTTTTGAATTTGATTTTAACACAATTGAGTTTTGAATGAATTCACGTAAATTATCTTGCTGCTTGCATCTGGTGAATTATGAATTTAGTTTTAACTTTATCAATTGATGTCTGCAAGAGTTAAACTTTCCATCTCTGCTATGTTGATATATTGTAAATATTCATAGATTTTCCATTTAATCAACATATCTTTATTGTTTAAAAAAAACACTAATATTTTACAAAAATAATCAAAGGTCTTATTTTTCATTAATACTACTATATAATTTTTCTTTGTCATTTTCTCAAACAGTAATATATTGCAAAAATAATAGAAGGTATTATTTTCCATCAATACTGCTCGCTATATTACTTTTCCTTATCAATTTCTCAACTGGTTATATATTGCAAAAATAATCATTCAATTATATAGTCCATCACCACCGGAATCCTGCTTATAACACCGGATGTTTCAACATATTTCCTTCTCTCTCTCTCTCTCTCTCTCTCTCTCTCTCTCTCTCTCTCTCTCTCTCTCTCTCTCTCTCTCTCTCCCTCTCTACTCAGGCTTCAGTGTGTGAATAGCCAGAATGCAACTGTATAAAGATAGAATCCCGCCAGACACCGTTTAATCTCACTGTCAAATCTCACTTGCACAGTTTGGTGGATTTCCACAGATGCACCACAACGCCCACGCTCCCTTGTCCCCTCTCCTTACTTAACCCCCTCTCCTGTCTGTCTGTCTGTCAGTTTGTCTATCTCTCCCCCCCCCCTGTGCCTTATTCCATGTATATTTTAACCTCTGTACTATCATTTGCCTACTCTTCACCATTCTCTTCCCTGAATGTGTATCTTTACCCCTTCCCAGTATTTTATCTTTTTCTTTCACAGACTGTCTGTCTGTCAGTCTGTCTATCTCTTCCCCCCTGTGCCTTATTCCATGTATATTTTAACCTCTGTACTATCATTTGCCTACTCTTCACCATTCTCTTCCCTGAATGTGTATCTTTACCCCTTTCCCAGTATTTTATCTTTTTCTTTCACAGACTGTCTGTCTGTCAGTCTGTCTATCTCTTCCCCCCCCCTGTGCCTTATTCCATGTATATTTTAACCTCTGTACTATCATTTGCCTACTCTTCACCATTCTCTTCCCTGAATGTGTATCTTTACCCCTTTCCCAGTATCTTATCTTTTTCTTTCACAGACTGTCTGTCTGTCAGTCTGTCTATCTCTTCCCCCATGTGCCTTATTCCGTGTATATTTTATCCTCTGTACTATCATTTGCCTACTCTTCACCATTCTCTTCCATGAATGTGTATCTTTACCCCTTTCCCAGTATTTTATCTTTTTTCTTTCACAGCATCTTTATTGGACAATTTATTTTCCCTTAATTATATTCTCCAGAATTAAAAGCTTTCGCTTCTATCCAACTGCACACGCTCTTTAATTACATGTTTGTTTCAGTGTCCCTACTCCCCGCTTGCTCTGGCCTGAAGAATGAAGAAAGAAGCTATTTCTTAGTTTTAAGATTGTTTCCCCCAAAGGCTTAAAGCTTCTGCCAATCGTGGAATGCATAATGATCGCTGGGTGTTTATCATTGTGACTTATATCTTTTTGCAGATATTTAATCAACTAGCATGTGTCTCTGCTCCTTGGAGTTCGTTATGTTTGTGTGTTGATTTAGGAAGATATTAGTTGCATCTTGTGACTGTTTTCTTTTTATTGTGATTTTGATTAGGATATGTTCAAATTTCAACTGTCCCTAATTTCTGATGTTGAGAAAAAGTAAAAGGAAAGTTGTTCATTGACTAATATCCTTTTCAGGAATTTCTTCATATGTTTTTAAAAAGGTATTATTTCATGGTTTTTATGAAGTAGAGATTTGTTATAATGGTGATTCTATCAAAGAAAACTACTAATTTTGTATTTCATCAGACAACAGTGTGAGGTATATTGTTTATCTATGGTAGTGTCAATGTAAAATAAAGAAAGGGTCAACTAATTACTTTAAATACTTGTAACTGTTAGGCAATGTTATAACAGAGGAGATAATCCTTATTGAAAGTGAGAATTTAATTTACATCTCAAAATTTGCAGAACTAAAGTGAAAACGTTACAAAAAACATTCTATGCATAAGCAAATTTGTTATGAATGGGAAGTATGTTGAAGTACTTTACTAAACGAAGACAAAATTTCATTTTGCTATTCAACATATTAGAAGTAGAATATGAATGTTCTAATTGCAAAACAAACATGGCAATGCAATATTAATTCTTGATCTCTGAGTAGCCAGTCGTCCAGATACAGGGAGGCTCCTCCCAAGCTCGCCAAAAGTTGTTCAGTCTGGCTCCTACTGCTGTCTGAAGGCGAAAGCAGTCAGACTCTGCTTCGCCCTGGTCTGGATCCTCTTCTCCTTGCTCTCCTTCCCTCGGGTCTGGAACTACCCCTACTGAAAGACTTCCCTCGAAAGTCATAATTACTATCATTTAAGGGTTGTCCTAAAAAAGGAAATGATAGATGAAAAGTCAGAGATAAGAAAAGACCAAGTTTAAATGTTACTCTAGGAATAAAACTGGAATAATAAGATCAGAGGTAAAGTTACACATTCAGGGAAGAGAATGGTGAAGAGTAGGCAAATGATAGTACAGAGGTTAAAATATACATGGAATAAGGCACAGGGGGAGGGGAAGAGATAGACAGACTGACAGACAGACAGTCTGTGAAAGAAAAAGATAAAGTACTGGGAAAGGGGTAAAGATACACATTCAGGGAAGAGAATGGGAAGAGTAGGCAAATGATAGTACAGAGGTTAAAATATACATGGAATAAGGCACAGGGGAGGGGAAGAGATAGACAGACTGACAGACAGACAGTCTGTGAAAGAAAAAGATAAAGTACTGGAAAGGGGTAAAGATACACATTCAGGGAAGAGAATGGGAAGAGTAGGCAAATGATAGTACAGAGGTTAAAATATACACGGAATAAGGCACAGGGGGGGGGGGAAGAGATAGACAGACTGACAGACAGAAAGTCTGTGAAAGAAAAAGATAAAATACTGGGAAAGGGGTAGAGATACACATTCAGGGAAGAGAATGGTGAAGAGTAGGCAAATGATAGTACAGAGGTTAAAATATACACGGAATAAGGCACAGGGGGGGGGGAAGAGATAGACAGACTGACAGACAGACAGTCTGGGAAAGAAAAAGATAAAATACTGGGAAAGGGGTAAAGATACACATTCAGGGAAGAGAATGGTGAAGAGTAGGCAAATGATAGTACAGAGGTTAAAATATACACGGAATAAGGCACAGGGGGGGGGGGGGGGAGGGGGAAGAGATATGGAGAGACTGATCAGTAGACCAAGAAGTCAATTCTTCCCTTGAATTCAACTACCTAGGCTGATATTATCTGCAATTCCAGAGAATTGTTGTTGTTGATTGCAATCATTAAAATAAAAGTATATTTCATTGTTAAAAACATCCATTATTCAATGATATCAAAGTAACACAAACATAAAATTGAATAACAAAAGTGATGGAAGACAATCTATACAAGTAGAGCAAGGAAGCTCAAAATGCCCAGGCCTAAATAATATTGTTAGGAAATTGTACTATCATTATGTCAATTCCTGAATCAAGAAGGATTTTCTGATACCTTCAACTAGTTAGAAAACTGTTTTAAAATTCTCGAAGTAAACATTTGATTCTTTAATATATAATAATTAGCTTATACAAATACACACACATGTACACACATGTATGTGTATAAGTACATTTGTATAAATATACATACCCTGTATGTATGTATACTGTATATAATTATATATATATATATATATATATATATATATATATATATATATATATATATATATATTTATATATATATACATATGATTTAAATATATTCATATGTATGTATGATGCACTTATATATATATATATATATATATATATGTATGTATATACTTATATATATATATATATATATATATATATATATATGTATATACTTTATATATATATATATATATATATATATATAAATATATATACAGTATATATATATATATATATATATATATATATATATATATATATATATATATGTATGTATGTATACTGCAGTCATATATATGCATATATATTTGTATATATATATATATATATATATATATATATATATATTTATATACATACATACACACACACACACACACATATATATATATATATATATATTGTATATATTTATAAACACATAATATAGGCGTGAGCATCATATTCTCATGCCTATGCAATTCAATATTTATATGACTTACCCATTACTAAAAAGTACAAAAACCTGCTGAAGAAACATGAACCTTAATTTGCTTTCCTGTAATCTAATCAGCAAAATATGCAAAAATTATTCATCACTGAAAATGTTGCAGAAAGACTATGAATAGCATTTATGGTAAGGTACAGTAATTACGTATTCTTGTTAATATAATTGATATATTGTAGGCTTACATGAATAACCAGTAACAATAAAAATAAAAAGATTTATTGCCAGCAATGGTTAGAGAAGAAGTGTTCTATAGTCAATATTTATCGACATGAAAAATGAAAATTCAAAACGAAAATACTAGTTCGGTATCATGAAAATTATGAAAAAAATTTTCACTGATCTTAAATGAAACTAGACAGCGCACCACAAAAAAATTCTGAATCACCAGAGAAAGATTAAGGTGTGTGGTGAGGATCCTTCTAATCTCTGGAAGAAGGAGAAGAAGAAGCAGAAGAAGAAGATTCTCCTTCCCTCAGGTAGAATTTACCTGTTGCTGCATCCTCCCAGGTGGCAAACGATAAGAGAAAAGGGTCGCTTTGGTTGAGTGCATAAAAGGCACGGCCAGGAGGAAAAGACTTAGTGCGCTAGGACGTTCTTACTCGAAATGTCAGTCTTATATTCTTGAAAACCCTTATTCATCTCTCTCTCTCTCTCCTTGAGACATGAGGGAACTTAATCTCTCTCTCTCTCTCTCTCTCTCTCTCTCTCTCTCTCTCTCTCACTGTATCTGACTAGATTCTTATCTCATTGCTTCACACTTATTACATTCTGAGAAAACTTAATCTCTCTCTCTCTCTC
>NC_090737.1:122364257-122381757 GCF_036898095.1 Palaemon carinicauda | reverse complement strand
TCTTTACTGTTAATTTCTTTCTTATTTTCTTACCCCCATCATTCACTATCCCTTTTAGTTCTATTCCGAGAGAATTTTATCCCTTTTTTTAATTTTTACTAACCCAGAATGGAAGAGAAAACCTGTCATAACGATTTTCGAAAAAATTTTCAAATTTTATTTTTTTCAATTTCGTTTTTTTTTTTCTTTTCCTTCTATTCAAATTCGCTTCACTGAATAGGTTTCCTTCCTTCCAGCATTCTCTGGATGTTTCATTCATCACCACTTTTTTATTTAAAGGAATTAATCATATCTCTTCTATTATAAAAAGTTTGTGGAAATGTTTACAACTGAACTTCTTCTATCCTGCTGTTTCTATTTTGTTTTTTTACTAAAAATCATTCATGTAAAATTTGGAAGAAAATTGACTGAAAAATTATTTGTTTTTATGTAGAATTTTCAAGAAAAAAAAAGTTTGACTAAAAAACTAACTTTTTTTTATAACAATTTGTTCTAAGAATTTGATCTTTCAGCAGTGGATGAAACCATCGATTCTGAGAAGAATTTTAAAGAAATAAGAATGGGAAAAATAACCTTAAAGAAATTGAGTCCCTTTCTTAAAGAAATAAAAAAGAAAGAGCATCACCGGGTAGTTTTGGTAAAGATTTATTGTAATCGTGATAAAAATACCTGGGAATCTGAATGCAAATATTTCTGGAATATGAAAATTATACGGTTTAGAAAAAAAAAATATCTGATAGTTTTGATGAAAATGTTGGAGAATTTTCTTTATGAGAAATATTTTAGATATTAATAAAAATCTCTGAGAGCTTAATGAAAATCTTTGGGATCTTGATAAAAACTCTGAGATCTTAATAAAAATCTCTGAGATCTTGATTAAAATCTCTGAATTCTTGAGAAAAATCTGTGATATTTTGATTAAAAGTCTCTGAGTTCTTGAGAAAAATCTCTGAGATTTGATATTAACCTCTGAGATCTTGACAAAAATCTCTGAGATCTTGATAGATATCTCTGAGTTCTTGATAAAAATCTCTGAGATCTTTATGAAAGATCACCGAGATCTTGAGAAAAAGCTCTCAAGATCTTGATAAAAGTATGTGATATTTCGACAAAATATTATGCTGTTTTTAAGCAAATTTTTCTTAATTTCTTATTCCATAATTTCTTGGGACCCAGATACAAAATTTCTAAGGATCTTGTTACAAAATTTCCAATGATCTTGGTGCAAACCTATTTGGAATGTTTAGAAAAACTTTTCTAGGAATCCTTAGTTAAAACTTTTAGGGGTTTTGATAAAGATTTTTATAAAATTCTTTGGGTATCGATAAATATCTCCTAAGATCTTAAAAATCCTCAATAATGATAGTTATTTTGATATAGATATTGAGTGTCTACTAAATTGAATTACCTGTAGATAGTTTTAAGGGGGCTGCAATCAATCTCTGACTGTTATGATTAATAATCTTTAAATGAATTGGAAAACACTTCTTGGGTCTAAATAAAACTCAGCGAAATATTCTTGGCATTAATAACAACATTTTGGAGTTTTATTAAAAAAAAAAAATTGTGGCTTTTTGTAGACACCTAAGGAGATCTTTGTAGAAATGCCCTGGTTCTTTATGAAGATATATTAGTTTCTTAAGAAATTTCTGGGTGTCTGTGAAAATCTCTGGGAGTCTCATTAAGGAATATTGAGGATTTTAGTAAAAATATCTTGGGTCTTGATAGAAATATCTTTAAATATTGATGAAGAGTCGTTTAGAGTATTGATAAGAATATCTAAGAGTTTGAGACTTAGCATAAGCCTCCCGTTCTTTTAAAAAAATCCTGATAAAGATATGTAGGATCTTGTGTCACTACCTCAAGCAAAAATGGTATATCTCGGTGTTGGCTACAGAATACAGCTTCCCCTTACAGGACATTAGCATTAACGTATGTTTGTAGTAGATATAAGTGTTATAAAACTGTAAAAATTGAGCCCATTTTTTAAAAAGTATTTATTATGTAGCTTTTGTGTACGTGTGTAGAAAAAAAAGTAGTATTTACAGTTTGTGTTGTAGTTGATGCGTTGCATTTGAGCTTATAGTAAACCTACTTTTGCTATTTTGATAATCATGACAATGATGATATTGATGTCAACGATAACAACAACAGCATTGATAATGATAAAAATATCAATGGTCTAAAAGAATAACAATAATAATTTTCTCTTAAAACAGAAAAAAACTAATAAAAAAGATAATGAATAGTACACAAATGCAGTAAATAACAAGAAGAGCATTGATGATAACAATATCAATGATTTTGTTATTAATAATAATAACACCCTTAAAACAGAAAAAAACTAAATAAAAAAAAAAGGTAATGAACAGTACATAAATGCAGTAAGTATAAAAATGATACAGGAGCTAATAATAATGATAAGAGCATAATACTTATAGATATGAGTAGTGTTGTTATTACTATCATCATAAGTAACGATGACAGAGGTAATATTACCATCTTTAATTATAAAGGATTACCTATGATACTGTGATAAAGTTATTTCTTAGACTGTTAACTGCAATAGGTAATATTTTCCCAATGTTAAATAAAAAACGAATGAGTGAAAGTATTATTGGAATTTTCACACCTATTTTATTATCTAATTTCCCTCTCAAAAAATTTAAGCATTATAATTTTTCCATTCCCCAATTAATATTAAGGATATGCTAATGATTTAAACCTTTTAATGATTCTGTTAAGAACACATCTTCTGGTCTTATTCCAGAAACTACTTTCAAGGGCAACTTTAATAATCTAATCCCCATATTAGAATTGCAGACGAATCTCCATTATTGAATTAAGAAATAATGTTAAATATAATCTTTAGTTGATTTAATCCTGTAAATATAGTTAAGAACCGATTTTATTAATTTGGTACAAATAATTCTACTGATCAATCAATGTTTTATTGATTGAATTCCAAAATTACTATTAAGGACAATTTTTTTTTTTTTTAATTTCAACAGCACGTTTAAGGATAGATTTCTATTCGATTGAATCCTAAAAGTTATAATAGGCAATATTTCAACAGTTTTTAATCTATAAGTATTCAGTATTTGGAATATTTAATGAATTCAAGAAATCTGCAATGCATTCTCTGAACAGTATTTATGTAACATATCAATTCTTAAATTGACCTTAAACTAATGTTAACTTCTTTTTCCACCGAAAACAGCTAATTTCCTCACCAAGGTTTTTAATAGAATGAACAGATATTGTTAATAAATAATCATCAGATTTTTACCCTATGTAAGTGCTGTGATATATTTCAAATAATTAGAGACAATTTACTTATTGATTTTCATATTTCAAAATAATCCTTCCTTCATTTTATATTCTTTCACTTCTCTGTTACTTATTCGACTATGATAACTTAATTATAATCTCTGGCAAGTCACTCATTAATGCCAATTGAGTGAATGTTAATAATGTATAAAATGAAATTAATAAGCAAAGCAAATATGCATTGTACCAGATCAAGTTTTACAATTATATACAAAAATCTCTGAAAACTAGGTTATAAAGTGTATAAAACAGCTGACAAAGTCTTGAAACGAGAGAGCTGTTCTCCTTTTCCAAGGAGAGGAGAACAGATCTGTCTTGAAACGAGAAAGCCGTTCTCCTCTTCCAAGGAGAGGAGAAAAGCTTTGTCTTGAAACGAGAAAGCCGTTCTCCTCTTCCAAGGAGAGGAGAAAAGCTCTGTCTTGAAACGAGAAAGCCGTTCTCCTCTTCCAAGGAGAGGAGAAAAGCTCTGTCTTGAAACGAGAAAGCCGTTCTCCTCTTCCAAGGAGAGGAGAACAGATCTTTCTTGAAACGAGAAAGCCGTTCTCCTCTTCCAAGGAGAGGAGAAAAGCTCTGTCTTGAAACGAGAAAGCTGTTCTCATTTGCCAAGGCGAGGAGAACAGCTCTGTCTTGAAACGAGAAAGCTGTTCTCCTCTACCAAGGAGAGGAGAATAGATCTGTCTTGAAACGAGAGAGCTGTTCTCCTTTGCCAAGGAGAGGAGAACAGTCTGTCTTGAAACGAGAAAGCTGTTCTTTTCCAAATAGATTTCACGCCCTCTGTTTATGCACAAGCACTATACATTTAGTGATACGTATTTCAATTTGCACTATCGGTTACGTGCATGCTTGAAATATACACTTACACTTTTTTATTGGTGGAATAGGTATCTGCACATAAATTAAATAAACAATAATGCCTATAAGCTTATATAAAGGTACATTTATATTCCTGTGCTAATCCTCTTATTAAATCGAATTTAGTATAATTGTCAAAAAAATAGTTACAAATAAAAACCACAAAATTGTTTCGGAAAAAAAAAAAAAAAAAAAAAAAAAAACGATTCTCCTCCGAAACTCCTTCCCCGGCATCCTTCGAAGGACCCATACCGAATACTAAAGGATCCTCTAACGCCCTTCCCTCATTCCCTCTTAGGCGATCTCGAGTCCTACCCGTTCAGAAAAAGAAGAGCTGGGCGCCCTTGCGTCTCCACCCCCGGGGGACGCCGTGCCCACGGGCACCGTCATGAAACCCGGGGAGGGCGTCGCCGAAGACAGGGAGTCCTGGGACAGCAAGTGGCAGTACCTCCTGGCTGTTATAGGATACGCCGTCGGCCTGGGCTCCGTCTGGCGTTTCCCTTACCTCTGTCAGAAGAATGGTGGCGGTGAGTACCTGTCAATATCTGTTGTTTTTTGTCTCGAGTGATTATCCTGTGCATCTGTATATCTCTCCTCCAATGATCTGAATTTCCAAGGGTAATTAACATTATACTGTATGTATCTATCACTTTATTTACTTAATTTTTCGTAGTAATTAAATTTATAACTGTAATCTACATATTCAATTGTTCACAAATGATCTAACTTTTAATGGATAATTAGTATTATACTGTATGTATCTATCACTTTATTCACTTAATTTTTCGTAGGTATTAAATTTATAACTGTAATCTGCATATTTAATTGTTTTCAAATTATATGTCTTTTCATAGCTAATTATTATTATAATGTATGTATCTGTTCATTTTGACTTAATTTTTCGTAGGTATAACTGTAATCTGCATATTTATCTGCGTTTTCTCTTTCTCTTTTCTATACATATTCGCCAATTATCTGATTTTCATTGCTAATTATTCTGATACTGTATGTAGCTATCACTTTATTGACTTCATTTTGCGTTGGTATTAAATATATAAATGTAATCTGCATATTTATCTGCTTTTTCTCTTCCAATTATCGAAGTTTTTATATCTCCATATGTTCGCTAATTATCTGACTTTTCATTCCTAGTTATTCTTATAATGTATGTATCTATTATTTTATTAACTCCATTTTTCGTGGGTATTAAATCAATAACCGTATTCTACATATTTATGTTCCCCCCCCCCCTCTCTCTCTCTCTCTCTCTCTCTCTCTCTCTCTCTCTCTCTCTCTCTCTCTCTCTCTCTCTCTCTCTCTCTCCCCAGCGATTAGTCTGTGTATCTCTGCCCGCAAATGATTTGAATTTTCAATGGTAGCTATTGATTTCATTTTCCATAAATATTAATTTCATAACTTCATGTATCATAAGTCTTTTAATCTGACCCAATCAATGCCTTTTATCTCTTTTTCATGTATATATTTATGTATGATTATGCATGAATATTTTTCATATGTAAATTACGTTTCTTTGATTGCTACCTGAACTTTCTATCTCTATAATGATTATCAAATTTATGTATATTTAAAGCTAACACCACAATTATTGAAGGAAATCACCTCGTTGTGTATAAAAGCTGAATATGGAGTCAGTGTATACTCAGCTAGGAGAAAATAACTTTTTAATTTTACAAAAACGGGTGATCACGGCTTAATATGACTTTTATGCTTCAATGGCTAGTAATATGAAATGATTATGGAATGTTTAGAATTGGTTTTCATTTTTCAACAGTGGAGTCATTTATGAATGACATTCTTTTTGATTGAGTTTGACTAGATTTTTATGATATAAATTTTGCATATTTTACCTTATATGGTTAAATAATTGACGTTTGAATACATTTCAGATGAAAATCTTTAACTTATGGAGTTTAAATAACACAAGACTTTTTATTAATAAATGCATTGAAAACTTCAAATATATATATATATATATATATATATATATATATATATATATATATATATATATATATATATATATATATACATATATATATATGTATATAATATATATATATATATATATATATATATATATATATATATATATATATATATATATATATATATATTTACAGTATATATATATATATATATATATATATATATATATATATATATATATATATATATATATATATATATATATATATATATATTTACAGTATATATATGTATATATATATATATATATATATATATATATATATATATATATATATATACATATATATATATTTGTGTGATATAAAACAAAGTTAGATTAGGCCTCATTTGGTGTCTACATATATTGTCTTTTACATTTTTTAAGTTTGATCAAGTATTTCAATTTCCCTCAGAAAATTATTCTGTCTTCATAAGTTCAATTATGATTTTCGTTTCGTGTTAATGTCTTCATAATAGATTTCTTCACTTGATTATTTCATAACACCTATCATAAGAACTTCCATCGCTATTTTCAATTGCCTCCGCCTACAAAATCATAGGAGGTTAGATTTTAGCACTGGTTAATTCACCTTTTTGCCTGATTGTTAACAGGATTTCGCAAAATATTGATAATTTTTTTTTTCAACACAAAATGGACCAAAGGTAGAATTCCGAATTCTGGAAGAGACCCTAATCTGGTTAAGGGATCTTTTGAGTGTGAGTTGGGATTGTTCAGCCTTGGCGGAGGTTTGCAGTTTCCAAGGGGTCTTGTTTATGCAGTTTTTGTCTCAAAAAACTACTTTTGAGTAGTCTAATATGACTTTGAAGGCTTGAAGGCCGTCCATGAATGGCAGGTGAAAGGGACAGTGATATCCTAACCAACAGGACAATGCCCCACAGACTGACCATATATACATATGATCAGCGCCAAAACCCCCTCTCCACCCACGCTGTGACCAGGGAGGACCAGGCAATGGCTGCTGATGACGCGGCAGGTAAAATTTAGGCTCTCCCAAACCATCGCCCATCCTTAGCTCACAAGGATGGTGAGGTTGCAGACACTGCTAGAAACTATCGAGCTTGAGTGGCACTCGAACCCCAGCCCGGTGGATCACCAGGCAGGGACGTTTTCCAATAGACCACCACAATCCTAAAATAGAATAGGTTGCTCTAGGAAAGATAAAGGTTCGAAACATTGAAAGTATTTTTCTAATAAAAAAAGAAAAAAAATATGAATGGGAATCAAAATAGATTCTTCTGATGTAGGGCTTCTAAAAATAAACTTGGAAAGAAAGAAGATTGAAGGATAGAAGCTCCTCGACCATAACACGAACCATTTTGTAGTTCTAAACTATTTGAACACAGCTAACTCATAAATTGATTGATCGATTTTAAGTTTTGTAGCCTCCTGACATCGAAGGTCATTGACGCTGATATCGTTTATTATAAATTAAAGATAAAAGGAAATTCAATACTACAGAATATTCTAGAAGTTTTATTCCAGCTGTGACCAAGTTGTGGAATGATCTCTCTCATTGGGTAGTTGAATCAGTAGAACTTCAAAAGTTCAAACTTGTAGCTAATGGTTACACGTTGAACAGGCTGACATAAGTCATTTTACAGTTTGTATAGGAAATATCCGTTTTGTTGTTGTTACTGTTTTGAAAATATTTCATTTCAATTGTTAATTATTTCTCATATCATCTATTTCCTTATTTCCTTTCTTTACTGGGCTATTTTTCCCTGTTGGGGCTCTTGGGCTTATAGCATCTTGGTTTTCCATCTATGTTTGTAGCTTAGCTAATAATAATAATAATAATAATAATAATAATAATAATAATAATAATAATAATGAAAATGGGATAGCCTAGCCAAGCAGTACATACGTTAATTAATGTTCCGTTTTACATTTTTTTTTCCATTTATGAATGCATACGGATGTATCTACACTAAAAGTACATTTTGTCTTTAAAAGAGTCTGATGAATCTATAACGAGTTTATAAGCACATTAGGAAGGCCCTAACTGACCGACATTGTAAAGTAGACCAACTAACAGCACGTTAGCCCTGTCTTCCACTCATTGCTGTTCTCTCTCTGCACGAAAAGGTATACAAACAAACACGACTCGACCAACCGTGAAATCCCTTGAGTATGTTAGCCGGCACAAAAAAATACAATTACACGAGCAAGCAGTTGCAAACAATGAGCCGAGCAAGCAAACAGCGTGTTCAACAAAGTCTGGGCTATTTTTAGGAGGCTGGTGTACAGCCAGAGAGTTCAGGGTAGAAGGTCTGTTTTCCAGGAAGAGAATATAAGCTTCTTTATTTCTGATTTCAATCTAGGAAGGAAACAGATGTGTATATATTTCTCTATTAGCCTCAAGGTAAAAGTAATGTTTCTTTACTTTTGTATCAATTCCTGATTTCAATCTAGGAAGGAAACAGATGAGTATATATTTCTGTATTAGCCTCAAGGTAAAAGTAATGTTTCTTTACTTTTGTATCAATTCCTGATTTCAATCTAGGAAGGAAACAGATGAGTATATATTTCTGTATTAGCTTCAAGGTAAAAGTAATGTTTCTTTACTTTTATATCAATTCCTGATTTTCAATCTAGGAAGGAAACAGATGGGTATATATTTCTGTATTAGCCTCAAGGTAAAAGTAATGTTTCTTTACTTTTGTATCAATTCCTGATTTCAGTCTAGGAAGGAAACAGATGAGTATATATTTCTGTATTAGCCTCAAGGTAAAAGTAATGTTTCTTCACTTTTGTATCAATTCCTGATTTAAATCTAGGAAGGAAACAGATGAGTATATATTTCTGTATTAGCTTCAAGGTAAAAGTAATGTTTCTTTACTTTTGTATCAATTCCTGATTTCAGTCTAGGAAGGAAACATATGGTATATATTTCTGTATTAGCTTCAAGGTAAAAGTAATGTTTCTTTATTTTTGTATCAATTCCTAAGGAAAATAAGCTTTCTTTTTTTATCAGGTCTAAGGAGAAAAGGCTTGTTTTTATTATTTTGTTTTTGTCTGGTAGAAGGAAAAAAGGCTAGTTTTCATTTTATTTCTATCTGTAACAAGGAGAAAAGGCTTGTTTTTATTCTAATTATCAGGTCTAAGGAGAAAAGGCTTCTATTTCATTTTATTTTTGTCAGGTCTAAGGAGAAAAGGCTTGTTTTCATTTTATCTTTATCAGGTACAAGGAGAAAAGGCTTGTTTTAATTTTATTTTCATCCGTTACAAGGAGAATAGGCTAGTTTTTATTCTATTTTTATCAGGTCTAAGGAGAAAAGGCTTCTATTTCATTTTATTTTTTGTAAGGTCCAAGGTGAAAACGCTAGTTTTCATTTTATTTTCATCCGTTACAAGAAGAAAAGGCTAGTTTTTATCCTACTTTTATTAGGTCTAAGGAGAAAAGGCTTGTATTTCATTTTATGTATGTCAGGTCTAAGGAGAAAAGGCTTGTTTCAATTTTATCTTTATCAGGTACAAGGAGCAAAAGCTTGCTTTCCTTTTGTTGTTTTTCAAGGTATTTGGGAAAATTGAATTCCCATGAATCTTAGACAAGTTTCAGAGCTAATCGAATCTTTCTTGAATAGAGAAAAGAGTACTCACTTATATAACAGTACCATAAAGGAAATAACAATTTTTTATAATTGTATTCCCATAAAATATAAGATACTTTCTCCTTTTCGTATAATCCATGGAGGTAAGTAGACACGTCCTTATTTTTTACATCAGGAACAAATAAAACAACTATTTGATTACATTTTGCACTTTTTCCAGTAATATGATGTTTCTTATCTGAGTAATAAGTCTGCATAAAGAATAAGGATAACTGACGTTTGCATTTACTAAATTAAAACAATAAATGACCTATTAATTTAGTAGCGTCTCTGCTTGGTGGTCCCAGACTGGAGTTCGGGTCCCGCTCAGACTCGTTAGTTCTTTTATTATCTGGAAGCTTACCCTCCTTGTGAGCTAAGGATGGGGTGTTTTGGGGGAGACTATGGGTCTACCTGCTGAGTTATCAACAATCATTGCCTGGCCCTCCTTGGTCCTAGCTTGGGTGGAGAATGGATTTTGGGGCTGATTCTATGTATATACAGTATGGCCAGTCTCTAGGGCATGGTCTCGTTTCGTAGGGCAGTGTCACCGTCCATTGTCTCTGCCATTTATGGGTAGGCTTTGAAGGACGAACAAGCGATATAATTTCAGGACAATTGAGTGCTAATCTCTCATGGCATAGTGAGATTGGACATAATAATGTCCATTGAGTTTAGATAAAGCTATTAAAACTTACAGTGGCTTCGGAGTATAGGGTAAATCATTGTTTGGATTGCAAAATCTATATAATTCTTATGACACTCATGATTGTATGTTATTTCCATAAGTACTGTACTTAAAAAAGTTCAAACTTACTGCAAATGTTTTTTATGTTGAACAGGCTGACATGTCTCTTTTCATATTTTATATATGAGAGACCTGTTTTAATGTTGTTTCTGCTATTAGCTCTTAGGCTAATAGCATCCTATTTTTCCAACTAGGGTTGTCGCTCAGATAATAATAATAATAATAATAATAATAATAATAATAATAATAATAATAATAATAATAATAATAATAATAATAATAATAATAATATTAATAATATTGTTAATAATAATGATAATGATAATAATAATAATAATAATAATAATAATAATAATAACAATAATAATAATAATAATAATATTAATAATAATAATAATGAAACTATTAATAATAATAATAATAATGATAATAAAAATAATAATAAAATAATAATAGTAATGATGCTACTACTACTACTACTACTACTACTACTACTACTACTACTACTACTACTACTACTACTACTACTACTAATAATAATAATAATGATAATAATGTATATCAGAAAGACCTCACTCCCAATTAGGAGCAAGACCTAACGTCTACATAAGACCACCTCAATAAGGAAAAATTGTTCGTCAAAAGATAATTGATGTTAATCGGACGAATGTCATAAAGGCCTCGATAATCCCTTAAAGGAAGTTGTCTTACGACCCCCATTAACTTCACGGCTCTTATTCCTAAAAATTCCGAGAGCTGACCCTGGGTGATTATGACCTCAGAAGGCGTTCGTTAGACTTTTTTTATTTCTTTCGTGGTGTGTCTTATTGCTGGGGGTCGTTTCTGGGTGTTAGAGATGTCACATTCAGAAGAGAAGAGGGGTTTTGCACACAAAAAGGAAAATAAGATATTTTTCTTTAGGATGAAAAGTGATGGTGTTTTATGGCCAGTCTTCACAGAGGGGGAAAGGGAAAAAGGATTTCAGGCTAAAAGATGAAAATATGTTTTGGTTGATGCCCTACCCCCCCCACCCCCCAAAAAAAAAACAGAAACAAAAAAATAAAAAATAAATCTATTGCTATATTTTCCAAAGAAAAAAAGTAATGGCATTTTTTGGACAGCACCTCTACCCACAAAAAAAAAAAGAAACGAAAAAAAAAAAATCTTTTGCTATAGCTTCCTAAGAAAAAATTAATGGAATTTTTTTGACAGCACCTCCCTCCCAAAAAGAGAAACGGAAAAAACCCAAAAAATCTTTTGCTCTAATATTTGCCTAAGAAAAAAGTAATTACTTTTTTTGGACAGCACCTCCCACCCCAAAATAAAAAGAAACGGGAAAAACCTAAAAAATATTTTGCTATAATAATTTACTTAAAAAAAAAAATAATGGTAGTTTTTGGACAGCAACGCCCCCCCCCCACCTCCAAACAAAAGAAACGGAAAAAAAACTAAAAATCTGTTTTCCTATAATATTTTCCTAGGAAAAAAAGTAATGGCATTTCTTGGACAGCACCTCTAACCCCCTAAAAAAATTAACGGAAAAAACCCAAAAAATCTCTTTTGCTATAATATTTTCCTAACAAAGAAAGTAATGGTATTTTTTAGATAGCACCTCATCCCCCCTAGAAAAAGACACGAAAAAACTCCAAAAATTATTTTTCTATAATGATTTACTAAGTAAAAAAGCAATAGTATTTTTTAGATAGCACCTCAACCGCCGCCCCCCCCTCCACGAAAAAAATAACGGTAAAAGACCCAAAAATCTTTTGCTATAATATTTTCCAAAGAAAGAAAGGAATGCCATTTTTTTGGACAGTACCTCTCCCCCCCCCCACAAAAAAGAAAAGGAAAAATCCCAAAAAATCTTTTGCAATAATATTTTCCTAAGAAAAAAGGTATTGGCATATTTTGGACAGTACGTCCCCCCCCCCCCAAAAGAAGAAACGGGAGACCACCCCAAAAATATTTTGCTATAATATTTAACTAAAAAAAAAAGTAATGCATTTGTTGGAAAGCACCTTACCCCCCCCCCAAATAAAAAAAAAACCAAAATAACAAAAAACCAAAATCTTTTGCTATACTAATTTACCAAGAAAAAAATAATGGTAGTTTTTGGACAGCCTCCCCCCCCAAAAAAAAAATAAAAAAAATAAAAAAAAGGGACTCCATGCCAAAATACGAAAATACTTTTTTGGCTGACACGGCAACCACCCCCACCCCCCCCTGAAAAAATAAAAACGTTTTTGGCCTTTAAAAGGAAATAAAGAATAAAATATTCAACCTAAATAAGATTAATGAATCAACCTCATAAAAGGATATGTAAATTCCCCCCCAAAAGTAGCTCTGAGTCACCAAGTTCTCTTCTATCAAAAAAAAAAAAAAAAAAAAAAAAAAAAAAAAAAAAAAAAAAAGGCAAAAAAATGATAATTGGGAATTCACCCAAGATAAGAATAGGTTCTTCGACCCACAAAAGAATAGTGACTTTGCGTATAAATAAGAATAGGTACTGTGCCAACGTCCCCTCCAAAAAACGATGAAGGGAAAACAAAAGCTTCTTCAAGGTTTCGCCAAGAAAATTTTCGAAGGAAAGTCGAAGGGAAGTCGAAGGAAAGTTGAACGAACGTCGAAGGAAAGTCGAAGGAACGTCGAAGGGAAGTCGAAGGAAAGTCGAAGGAAAACGCGTCTAAATAAAGGCTTTGGGAAAATTCATGGCGATGCCTTTCTCGCCTTCAAATTACTGGAAGATCTCTGTGCGAGACCCATGGGGAGTGATTCCATTGTCAGAAATATAAAGGGATAGAAGGTTAAGCCCATTTTGGCTTCGTAAACATCAATTCTGATGTTCTCGAGCAATTTATCCTTAGAAGCTTTTAATGATATGGTGTTGAAAGCATCCATTGCATTCAACAATTCGCGTATTGAATTTGACCTTTTATCAGGTGCTAATACTCTAGAACAATTTCGCTAAAGGCAACTCAGTCGGGCAATAGGGCGATCGATATCCAGGCGGGATATCACGTATCATCATCGGGGGAAAAATGGAGCTCTATGGATGGCAGCACCGAGTGAATGCCCACCTTCTTTTGCTAGATGAAGGCAAGCCTTTCTGCACGTTCGCTGCCGTGCATTTAGCTACGTGCTTGCACGTTTAATGAACACGTGCATTGTCGTAAGAATGTTCTGGTGGATACACGCTTTCTGAAATAAAGAAAATAGATAGGATAAACAATTGAGCTTCAATGTTAAAAAACCTAATTTTAATCGGAAATTCTCCGTAAAATATACTGTTCTCAGTCATGTTTCAGTAAAATACCAGTAACCGTAATTTTTCCCTACTTTGTTATTATCTTTCACGGGTTGGTAACCGTAATATCACTCCTCTTTGTCGATAGATCTGTTTTTAAAACGGTAAATGCCGGGCAATATTTGTTCCAGATTTTTTTTTTTCAAGTGATGGTCACTGAAAAGTGGTACCCTTATACACTTCTTTTTAGAACTGATGGAGAACAATGCACTTTAGACAGATTATGTCACTTAAGGTTGTTGTGGCCTGATTGGTAACGTCTCTGCCTGGTGTTTGCCAGACAGGGGTCCGAGTCCCGCTCAGACTTGTTAGTACTTTTACTGTCTGCATCCTTATGAGCTGAGGTTTGGGCGGTTTGGGGGAGCCTATAAGGCTATCTGCTGAGTCATCAGCAGCCATTGCCTGGCCCTCCCTGATCCTAGCTTGGGTGGAGAGGGGTCTTGGACACTTATCATATAATATATGGTTAGTCTCTAGGATATTGTCCTTCTTGCTAGGGCAATGTCACTGTCCCTTGCCTGTGCCATTAATGAGCGGCCTTTAAACCTTTAGGGTACACAGAGGAAAGGAGAGAATTCTAAAATCTTGATATGCATTATCCAAAACTGATCAAATTGGTTGACCATCCTCTTCGCCATATGCTCCTAATATGTAAAATACTGATGTTGGGTAAGAGATCATCATCTATGGTAGGATACTTTTAAGCTTCTTGTGACGTATTATTTTTACTAATAGTGTATGCAACCCGTGAAAAATGACGGCTAAATATTTAGATAGATATGTACACACACACAGTTTCAACCGTTCCCATCCCATCTCCCTTTCCTAGCTACAATCCACTGATACGGCAATTTATGGGAGACTGTGCTTTCCGAATGTACCTCTCGGGGTACCTCCTTCCATCACAGTATGACTATTCCCTCTCCCACTGCACACTTAGCGTGACAGGAAAGAAATATACAGTATATATATATATATATATATATATATATATATATATATATATATATATATATATATATATATATATATATATATATATACATACATACATACATACATACACTCATATATATATATATATATATATATATATATATATATATATATATATATATATATATATATATATGTATATACATACATACATACACACACACACACATATATATATATATATATATATATATATATATATATATATATATATATATATATGTGTGTGTGTATGTATATACATACATACATACATACACACACACACACACACACACACACACATATATATATATATATATATATATATATATATATATATATATATATATATATATATGTGTGTGTGTGTGTGTGTACATACAGTACATATATATATATATATATATATATATATATATATATATATATATATATATATATATATATATAGATATATCAAGACACTTGGTCTTCATTATGTAGGAGAGGCTTCCTTGACGAGAATACTGATATTAGAGATGATAATATAAGAGAGTTGAGATAGCTCGTCCCAACTCAAGGGACATTACGTACCATTCTCATGCCCAAGCAAAAGCATCTTTAATCTACATTTTCGTTTAAGGACTTAAAATGAAATTGGTTATCCTTGGCCTGGATTTGCTCAACTTCGCTCCTTTTCTATCAATGAAGACTTACTATATGATATTATTTAATGCTTACTTCAAAAGTTCAAAGTTGCAGCAAATGTTTTATAGTTTATATATGACATATCTGTTTTGACGTTGTTACTGTTTGTAGAATGATTTATTGTTAACTTGTTCTCATCATTTATCTATTTCCTTGTTTCCTTTCCTCACTGGGCTATTTTTCCCTGTTAGAGCCCTCGGGATTATAGCATCTTGCTTTCCTAACAAGGGTTGTTGCTTGGTTAGTAATAATAATAATAATAATAATAATAATAATAATAATAATAATACAGATATATAAGAATAATATCTATTATTTTTTAATGTGGTTTCTATGAATATTTTGAACCAAATCCTAGTACATATAATATTAATTTTGTTCACTTAGCTTTTTACGAACCTATTTACTAGCTGGAAACCAAGATTTGGTTATTTTTCCGGTTTTTGTTCTTACTGCAAACAAACTTTCTCTCCGAAATTAATTAGGAAAGTACGACAGTTCGTGGGGAAAGTTTAATTGCTACTTTCCCACCACGATCTCTTATAGTCATTCAAGTCTGGCTGTAACAGCTTGTTAACATTTTCCCAAAATGTGCGGTTTTCATAACCTGATTAAGTTTGCAACACTAGTGATTTTTTTTTCTGAAGCTAAAGTACAGGGAATAAAGAAATAAACTGCTTTAATTACTTATTTTGTAATAGTAGATAATTTTTCCTAAGCCAAAGTACAAGCAATGAAGAAATAAGCTGTTTTGATTACTTAGTTTGTAACAGTAGATATTTTTTTTTCCTAAGGCAAAGTACAGGGAATAGAAAAATACTGCTTTAATTACTTAGTTTGTAACAGTATTTATTTTTTTCCTAAGGCAAAGTACAAGGAACAAAGAAATGAGCTGTTTTGATTACTTAGTTTGTAACAGTATTTATTTTTTTCCTAAGGCAAAGTACAAGGAACAAAGAAATGAGCTGTTTTGATTACTTAGTTTGTAACAGTAGTTATTTTTTTCCTAAGCCAAAGTTCAGGGAGAAGAAAAATGAACTGCTTTAATTACTTAGCTTGTAACAGTAGTTATTTTTTCCTAAGCCAAAGTACAGGGAATAGAAAAATAAACTGCTTTAATTACTTAGTTTGTAACAGTAGTTATTTTTTTCCTAAGCCAAAGTTCAGGGAGAAGAAAAATGAACTGCTTTAATTACTTAGCTTGTAACAGTAGTTATTTTTTCCTAAGCCAAAGTACAGGGAATAGAAAAATAAACTGCTTTAATTACTTAGTTTGTAACAGTTGTTATTTTTTTCTGAGGCAAAGTACAGGGAATAAAGAAATAAACTGCTTTTATTACTTGGTTTTTAACAGTGGTTATTTTATTTCCTAAGCTAAAGTACAGGGAAGAAGAAATAAGCTGCTTTAATTACGTAACTGGCAATACATGAGACAATAGCTTTGTCAGCTTTTCTTTTCTGTGGTCATTAAAGTTTATTTTGTGTGCAAGATACTTTTTGAAATGTTTTTTTTTATATTTAGAGCTAAATTCCACATTCAAAGAACTTAATAAAAAAAAACATATTTAGGTTTCGGATTGGTCGTTTTTC
This sequence comes from Palaemon carinicauda, assembly GCF_036898095.1. Lineage (NCBI taxonomy): Eukaryota > Metazoa > Arthropoda > Malacostraca > Decapoda > Palaemonidae > Palaemon > Palaemon carinicauda. The sequence goes on along the minus strand of NC_090737.1, from coordinate 122,364,667 downwards.
TGCTTGACTGTTGACTTACATTTTTGTATCTCTTTGACTGTCTAATAGTCTGTTTGTGCCTGTTTGACTGTTGACTTATTGACTTTTGTCTGTTTGACTGTTTACATGTCTATTTGACTATTTACTTGTCTGTTTGTGTATTTTTCACTATTTACTGCGGAAAAACTCTGTGGATTTTGAGAGTGACATGACAGATTGGACTTACTGGTTTAAGATATTGAAACCATAAACAGAATTACTGTAGATTATATTACTTTTGCGAAGAATGTCTGACAAAAAAAAAAAAAAAAAAAAGATATGTCTGCAGATAGACAAATAGGGTCCCACAAAAGGATGGTAAGGTTGTAGCGACCAAAGGAACTAACAAGTTCGAGCGGGACTCGAACCCCAGTCTGGCGTACACCAGCCAG
>NC_090737.1:122356757-122359257 GCF_036898095.1 Palaemon carinicauda | reverse complement strand
ATTGGGCTTTATTGTTTTAAATCTCCCTTTAGCGTAACTATTTTACTTCAGATCTAACAAACTCACGCCATCTATTGACAGATTTCTCATAAAGCGTTTGCATCGGGTTTTATATTTCTAAATCAACTTCGGCGTCTATGAATCTAAAATGCCGTTATTCGTAAATATTTTACTTCAAATCTAACAAACTCACGCCATCTATTGACAGATTTCTCATAAAGCCTTAGCATCAGATTTTATAGTAATAAATCCCCCTTCGCTGCCTGTGAATCTGAAATGCAAATGACTCTCCTCCTGTCTTTGGCAGACGTCTATTCTCGTATGCACCACACTACGATGATGGTTATATCAATGCCTTTCTCTTGCGTCTATCATGCTGCGGTTGAACTAATGCCCCCGGAGTTCCTGGTCAATGGTAAGATGTGTTGAAATTGTAAGAATGGTGTTTTGAATGGGTAAGTGTTTTTGCGTGGCTGTTTTTTTTTCGTTTTTTGCTTGAATATATATATATATATATATATATATATATATATATATATATATATATATATATATATATATATATATATATATATATATATATATATATATATATATATATATAATATATATATATATATATGTATATATATATATATATATATATATATATATGTATACATACATATATATATATATATATATATATATATATATATATATATGTATATATATATATATATATATATATATATATATATATATATATATATATATATATATATATATATTCTTTGAGTTTTAAGGCTTCTCGTTTTTACTTGTGATTCTGAAGTATTTTTCTCTCAGAGATGATTCCTTGGTTGTTAAAAATCCAATTACGACAAAAAATTCGAACAAAAATACCATAGCTAATTAGTGAAAAAATTTCTTTGTTTTTTGATTAGATAAAAACCAACTTTCAAGGTTGTGTTACGACTCAAGTCTCAATCCAACGAAAATTACAGAAAGTAACAAAACGTTTCGACTGATGTCTTGAACCTTGTTTGAGCATATCTTATAGCGTCTCAAATAATTTCTCAAATCAAGCTATTAAGGTAATAGTGTTAAAATCCTCTTTGCTTTATATTTTACCAAGAATTGCTGAGAAAGTAATAGGGTTAACCTGATCATTTTATTGGAAGAAACAAAATTATATAACTTAGTATATGAGGATAGAAATCAACCAGTAGGCGTTACAGGCAGCTCAGGAATGGCAGAAGCAAGGGACAGTGACATTGCCCTATAAAGCATGACAATGCCCTAGAAACTGACCATATATGCATATGATCAGCGCCAAAGACCCCTCTCCACTCAAGTTAGGACCAAGGAAGACCAGGCAATGGCTGCTGAAGACTCAGCAGATAGAGCAACAGGCTTCCCAAAACACCCCATCCTTAGCTCACGAGGATGGTGATGTTTCAGCGACCAAAGAAACTAATGAGCTTGAGCGGGACCCTGAACCCCAGTCTAGCGTTTACCAGTCAGGGATGTTATCACTTCAGCCACCACAACCTTGGACAAATCTGAATTAGAATAAGGTAATTTTAAATGGACATTATATTTTTTCCCCAGGTTTCAAACTTTATGGGAGGTTAGAGCTGTGTTTAGCACAGTAGATGGTTTTAGGGCTGTGTTTAGAACTTTAGCGGGGTTCTAAGGATGTATTTAGCATTTTAATTGGTTTTAGAGCGGTGATTAGTACTTAAGAGGACTCTCAGGGCTGTATTTAACACTGTAAAGGGTTGTAGAGTTTGTGTTTAGCACTTTCGAGGGGTTTGGAGGATGTGTTTAACACTTTAAAGGGGTTTAGGTCTGTGTTTATTACTTAAGAGGAATTTTAGGGTTGTGTTTAGCACTTTGGAGGGTTTTAGAACCCTACTAAGGACTATAGAGGATTTTTAGGGCTGTGTTTAGTTTTTTAAATGGGATTTAAGGCTGCGTTTAGTTCTTCAGAGTTTTCTAGGGTCATGTTTAGTACTATAGAGAGTGTTTAGGGCTTTATTCAGTACATTACAGGGGTTTTAATGATGTTTTTATTACTTTAGAAGGTTTTAGGGTTATATTTAGTACTATAAACGGGGTTTAAGGCTGTGTTTATAACTTCGAAGTTTTTTAGGGTTATGTTTAGTACTATAAACGGGTTTAAACGTTATGTTTAGTACTTTAGGGTCTTTTAGGGATATGTTTAGTACTTTAGAGGGTTTAAGGCTATGCATAGTAATTTAAAGGTTTTTAGAGCTGTATTTAGTACTTTGAAGAAGGTTTAAGACTATGTTTAGTACTTTAGAGGATTTTTATTGCTGTGTTTAGTAGTTTAAAGGGGTTTTAAGGCTGTGTTTAGAACTTTAAAGGGTTTTAGGGCTGTGTTACTACTTTAAAGTGATAATTTGATAAGCGTGCCATTTCACAAAAAAAAAAAACCTTCTTCCCTAAGAAATGAACCTAATATTCACCAGTTACCCGCCTTTAACCTTACGTT
>NC_090737.1:122344257-122351757 GCF_036898095.1 Palaemon carinicauda | reverse complement strand
CGTACTTGCCTGGTGCTTGCTAGACTGGGGTTCGAGCCCCGCTCAACACTCGATAGTTTTTTTGGTCGCTACAACATCACCATCCTTGTGAGCTAAGGATGGGGGGTTTTGGGAGAGCCTATAGGTATATCTCCTAAATCGTCAGCAGCCATTGCCTGGCCACGCTTTGTCCTAGCTTGGGTGGAGAGGGGGCTTGGGCGCTGATCATATGTATATATAGTCAGTCTTTAGGGCATTGTCCTGCTTGATAGGGCAATGCCACTGTCCCTTGCCTCTGCTATTCATGAGTGGCCTTCAAAGCCTTCAAACAAGAGCATCCCTTTACTGTGATAAACGTATCAGTAATGACACTCTTCTATCCGATCCATTTTTTTTCCCTCTTCGCAATTATCATCACAGACGTCATTTAAAACCAAGTTTCAAACGACCTCCATTAGAGACTTAATACCTCTGACATACTGTACTTCGCCTCATTCCTCTTTTCCTCGCCACCTTTAAATTCTTACTCTCCTCCTCCTCCTCCTGTTCTTTTTCCTCCTCCTCCTCCTCCTCCTCTTCCTCTTCCTCTTCCTCTTCCTCCTCTTCCTCTTCCCCTTCCTCCTCCTCCTCCTCTCTCTATCCTCCCTCTTTTCAACCCCTTGACTCATAACCCCATAATTTCTCACCTCATCCTCACCCCATATACCAGCAACCACTGCAATTAACACCACTTTCTTAATTCTTTCTCTTAACCCCCTTGCACCCAAATCACCTAATTAGTTCCCCCTCCCTTCTTCACCTCCTTCCACCAGTATCCCTCCATTTTCGCTCCCTCCCTCCACTCTCACTATCAAAATATTCTTTAACCCCTTCCCTCCAATCCTCTTCATTTAACCTCCAAATTTCCATCAAATCCCAGCTCCCTGGATTTTAATCTCCAACCGTACTCCCTCTCCCCCCCCCAGCTACTCCAATTTCCACCTCCCCTCCTCCAATCTTAACTCCCAATTTCAGTAGCTTCCCTCCTCTCCTTGCCCCCTTAAAACCCCTCTTTACAATCCTGCCCTTCCACTCAAAATTCCCCCCTCCCCTTCCAACCATTTCACCTCCCCCTGCTCCTGTTCCCTCTCTGCCCCTGCTCCCTGCTTGTTCCTCCCCCTTCCCATAGGTCCAATATCCATCCATAACAACATGGTCATGATACGAAGCCCGGTCCAACCTACCAAGTCTCCTTCGCTATTGATCCAACGACGGGTTAAAGTCGCCTGGCTCGTAACAAGGACTGTTTGCGTGGGCATGTCTGTGTGTGTGTCTGTTTGTGTGGGCATGTCTGTGTGTGTGTGTCTGTTTGTGTATGTATGTCTGTGTGTGTCTGTTTGCGTGGGCAAGTCTGTGTGTCTGTCGGGGCATGTCTGTGTGTCTGTCCGGGCATGTCTGTGTATGTGTCTATTTATGTAGGCAAGTCTGTGTGTGTCTGTTTGTGTGGGCATGTCTGTGTGTGTGTCTGTTTGTGTATGTATGTCTGTGTTTGTCTGTTTGTGTATGCATGTCTGTGTGTGTCTGTTTGCGTGGGCATGTCTGTGTGTCTGTCTGGGTATGTCTGTGTATGTGTCTATTTATGTGGGTAAGTCTCTGTGTGTCTGTTTGTGTGGGCATGTCTGTGTGTGTACCTGTTTGTCTGGTTATGCCTGTATAAGTCTGTTTGTGTGGGCATGTCTGTGTGTGTCTACTGTATTTGTGTGGGCATGTCTGTGTGTGTGTCTGTTTGTGTGGGTATGTCTGTGTTTGAGTCTCTTTGTGTAGGCATGTCTGTGTGTATCTATTTGTTTGGGAATGTCTGTGTGTGTGTCTGTTTGTGTGGGTATGTCTGTGGGCATGTCTGAGTGTGTGTCTGTTTGTGTGGGTATGTCTGTGTTTGAGTCTCTTTGTGTAGGCATGTCTGTGTGTATCTATTTGTTTGGGAATGTATGTGTGTATGTCTGTTTGTGTGGGTATGTCTGTGTTTATGTTTATTTGTGCGGGCATGTCTGCGTGTGAGTCTGTTTGTCTGGGCATGTCTTTGTACGTGTCTGTTTGTATGGGCATGTCTGTGTGTGTCTGTTTGAGTGGGCATGTCTGTTTGTTTGTCCAGACATGTCTGTGTATGTGTGTCTATTTGTATGGGCATGTCTGTGTGTGTGTTTGTGTGGGTATGTCTGTGCATGTCTATTTACCTGGGCATATTTGTGTGTGTGTCTGTTTTTGTGGGCATGTATGTGTGTGTATCGGTTTGCTGTGGACAGGTCTGTGTGTGTCTGTTTGTGTGAGCATGTCTGTGTGTGAGTCTGTCTGTTTGTGTGGACATGTCTGCGTGTGTGTCTGTTTGTGTGGGCATGTCTGGGTGTGTGTTTGTATGGGCAAGTCTGTGTGGATGTCTGTTTGCGTGGGCATGTCCGTGTATGTGCGTCTGTTTGTTTGGGCATGTCTTTGTGTTGTTGCATCTACTTCCTTAGGTAATTGTGTTTGTATACGTGGACATTCATGTTCAGAATTACTCTTTGAATAACGATGTTTATTTAATGCGGGATTGTTCATCTACCCCTTCGATCATGTGAACTGGATTACAAGAGTATGTATGGGCCTTCTTGTAGGCCTATGTGTTTAAATTGTTTGTGTGGTTATTTCTAATTATGGGGGGTATATTTCAGTGGTTATGAATGTGTGTATTTGTTACTGTTGGTATTTTTATCTAGACGGATATGCATGCTAACCTAATTATTCATTCATGTCTCATTATCCTCCGGTATTAGCACCTGTGCCCATTCCTTTGGGTAAGCTTGTGAGATACCGTGGGTATGTCTCTTTGTACTAGGCGTAGGGTTCGAACTTACCATGAATATTCTCAGTACTAGTGTACGCGACCCGTTAGAATGACGGCTAGTTGTTTAGATATATACGCACACCACGCACAACATCTCTCACCAGAGTATGTCTACTCCCTTTTCCCCTACACGAGGCATGGGGAGAGCTGAGTGTGACTGAAAAGTAGTATATATATATATATATATATATATATATATATATATATATATATATATATATATATATATATATGTATATTTATAATATATATATATATATATAATATATGTATATATATCAATATATATATATATCTATAATATATATATATATATATATATATATATATATATATATATATATATATATATATATATATATACATATTAATATATATATTATATATAATATATATATATAAATTATATATATATATATATATATATATATATATCATATATGATATGTATATATATATATATATATATATATATATATATATATATATATATATATATATGTATATATATATATATATATATATATATATATATATATATATATATATATATACATATATATATATATACATCCAGGCACTTTCTCTTTATTATAAATGGGAGATTATAATTTTTTATGATGATAACATTCGAATTACGGTGACTTTATTACCGAACCCTGAAAAAAAGAGATGTGGAAACAAAATCTTCTTTAATCTAGAAACTAAATAATGTTCCTTCACCATCCTAACAACGATGTTTATCGACTCCGAAGGAATAAGAATATAATTCCCTCTACCGCCCAGTCTCTTTTATTAGTGCTGCCTCCGGTCGAATCGATTTCTTCGCCGGTGATAATGGAGGCCTTTAAGGTTTATCAGGGGTCGAAAAGGGGCTTGTTCTCTACAGCCAATTTTCGCCAGAATAAATGAGCATCTCCGCGCGGGCGCCACACGAAAACTCATCATTATCATTATCATCATCGTCAGCGTTGTTTGTGCATTTTAGAACAAAGGCCTCAGTCATGTCCATCCATTTGTATCTGTTTATGGTCTTTCTATGCCACTCCACACTGGCAGACTTTCTTAGTTTGTTAATCCATCATCTTCCCTTCCTTCCCCTGTTTCTTTTGCTTCTTTTCAGATTTTAAAAGTCCCTTCTTAAAAGCACCTTTTCGCCAGAATAAATGAGCAGCTCCGCGCGGGTGCCACACGAAAACTCATCATTATCTTCATCATTATTATTATCATCATTATCAACATTGTCAGCGTTGTTTGTGCATTGTAGAACAAAGGCCTCATTCATGTCCTTCCTTTTGTATATCAGTTTATTCTCTTTCTATGCCACTTCACACTCGCAAACTCTCTTAGTTTGTTAATCCATCGTCCTCTCTTCCTTATCATGTATTTTTTGCTTAATTTTGATTGAGAAGTCATATTTAAAAGGATTCATAGAAAAGTGTAAAGAAAAATTATCTAATGCGATAAATATAGTTCATACTTAAGGATGAAAATTACATCCCATAACTGTCGTAATATGAATACAGATTTCTTATGTTTATAAAACAAATCAATTGCAGCCTGTATCTGCGTAGGATATACAGACACATTTTTATAGAATATTACATAAACCTGATATGGATATAAAAACGATGTTTTAAAATATAAAATATTGCAAAATTCCAGCTATCTCTTGTGGTTGATGGAGGTGATTTGCTTGACTTTTCCTTTCCCCTTCTTAATAATTTCACTTGTTTATGGAATAGATTCGTTTAGAATCTCAATCAAGATATGGAGGGCGTAAGGGGTAGGGGGGGGGGGGGGCTCTGTGTTGGGGTTGGGGTTGGGGGTGGGGGAAGGGGGGTTCAAAATCAACGCTCTAACTACACTGCAGTCTTTTGCACCGATATAATTAAGCTGTAAATTATGCATCGCCTTTTTAGCTTTGTGATAATCCATATCGATTTTTATCCTTACAAAAGGATGTTTTTAAACGCCATTTGGTATGAACGTTTTAATTCTGTGTTGGCCAGATGAAAGCATCTGAGATTATTTATAGAATGTTTTGCTATTTTCATCTTTATGAAATATAAAATATCTTAATAAACAGTTCTGTAGCATAGAATACGCCGCCTTGGGGCAAATCATTTAGTTTCATGTTTGAAAAAGGTGTATAAATTACCCTCCAATGGGAATGGCTCGGCCAAAGCAAAATGACCATTGTAAAGAGGAGGTATAAAACTTATTCTATTTTTCCCACTTTAATAAAATGACCGACCATACTTTTCCGGAGTGTCTTCTTTCCTTAGAAAACTTGTTCTATTTTTTCCACTTTAGTAAAATAACAGACCACATTTATCTGAAGGTTTCGTCTTTTTCTTTTTCACTATTATCCTTACATTAAGGGGTCGGTTGCCTGATGCGTTCTCTGCAGTGCCTTCTATCAAAGGGATCCTCTTCTACCAGACCTCTTCTCTCCATATCATCCTTCAACTTATTTAACCATCTAAATCTCTGCCTCCCTTTCAATCTTCTCCCCATAACAGGTTCTTACCAGCCTTCCTCACTTCCTCCCCACTATCCATCTTCAACACATGCCCACAAAATCTCAGTCGTGACACTCTTATCACCTCTGTAATCTTCACCACGCCTGACATTCCTCTTATTTCATAATTTTCCAATATTTCAAGCTGTAATATTCCCATAATTTACTTCTGTAATCTTCATTACGCCTGCCATTCTTCTTATTTCATCATTTTTCCAGTCTTTCAAGCACTGATATTCCCATAATTTACCTCTCTAATCTTCACTACACCTGCCATTCTTCTTATTTCATAATTTTCCAATCTTTCAAGCTGTAATATTCCCATAATTTACCTCTCTAATCTTCACTACACCTGCCATTCTTCTTATTTCATAATTTTCCAATCTTTCAAGCTGTAATATTCCCATAATTTACCTCTCTAATCTTCACTACACCTGCCATTCTTCTTATTTCATAATTTTCCAATCTTTCAAGCTGTAATATTCCCATAATTTACCTCTCTAATCTTCATTACGCCTGCCATTCTTCTTATTTCATAATTTTCCAATCTTTCAAGCTGTAATATTCCCATAATTTACCTCTCTAATCTTCACTACACCTGCCATTCTTCTTATTTCATAATTTTCCAATCTTTCAAGCTGTAATATTCCCATAATTTACCTCTCTGATCTTCACTACACCTGCCATTCTTCTTATTTCATAATTTCCAATCTTTCAAGCTGTAATATTCCCATAATTTACCTCTCTAATCTTCACTACACCTGCCATTCTTCTTATTTCATAATTTTCCAATCTTTCCAGCTGTAATATTCCCATAATTTACCTCTCTGATCTTCACTACACCTGCCATTCTTCTTATTTCATAATTTTCCAATCTTTCCAGCTGTAATATTCCCATAATTTACCTCTCTAATCTTCACTACACCTGCCATTCTTCTTATTTCATAATTTTCCAATCTTTCCAGCTGTAATATTCCCATAATTTACCTCTCTAATCTTCACTACACCTGCCATTCTTCTTATTTCATAATTTTCCAATCTTTCAAGCTGTAATATTCCCATAATTTACCTCTCTAATCTTCACTACACCTGCCATTCTTCTTATTTCATAATTTTCCAATCTTTCCAGCTGTAATATTCCCATAATTTACCTCTCTGATCTTCACTACACCTGCCATTCTTCTTATTTCATAATTTTCCAATCTTTCCAGCTGTAATATTCCCATAATTTACCTCTCTAATCTTCACTACACCTGCCATTCTTCTTATTTCATCATTTTCCAATCTTTCAAGCTGTAATATTCCCATAATTTACCTCTCTAATCTTCACTACACCTGCCATTCTTCTTATTTCATAATTTTCCAATCTTTCAAGCTGTAATATTCCCATAATTTACCTCTCTAATCTTCACTACACCTACCATTCTTCTTATTTCATAATTTTCCAATCTTTCCAGCTGTAATATTCCCATAATTCACCTCTCTAATCTTCACTACACCTGCCATTCTTCTTATTTCATAATTTTCCAATCTTTCAAGCTGTAATATTCCCATAATTTACCTCTCTAATCTTCACTACACCTGCCATTCTTCTTATTTCATAATTTTCCAATCTTTCAAGCTGTAATATTCCCATAATTTACCTCTCTAATCTTCACTACACCTGCCATTCTTCTTATTTCATAATTTTCCAATCTTTCAAGCTGTAATATTCCCATAATTTACCTCTCTAATCTTCACTACACCTGCCATTCTTCTTATTTCATAATTTTCCAATCTTTCCAGCTGTAATATTCCCATAATTTACCTCTCTGATCTTCACTACACCTGCCATTCTTCTTATTTCATAATTTTCCAATCTTTCAAGCTGTAATATTCCCATAATTCACCTCTGTAATCTTCACTACACCTGCCATTCTTCTTATTTCATAATTTTCCAATCTTTCAAGCTGTAATATTCCCATAATTTACCTCTCTAATCTTCACTACACCTACCATTCTTCTTATTTCATAATTTTCCAATCTTTCCAGCTGTAATATTCCCATAATTCACCTCTCTAATCTTCACTACACCTGCCATTCTTCTTATTTCATAATTTTCCAATCTTTCAAGCTGTAATATTCCCATAATTTACCT
>NC_090737.1:122334539-122339539 GCF_036898095.1 Palaemon carinicauda | reverse complement strand
GGTGAATTATGGGAATAGTATTGCTTGAAAGACATGAAAAATTAGGAAATTAGGAGAATGGCAGGTGTAGTGAAGATTACAGAAGTGGATTATTGGAATATAACTGCTTGAAAGATTGGAAAAAATGATGAAATAAGAAGAATGGCAGGTGTAGTGAAGATTACAGAGGTGAATTATGGGAATATTACTGTTTGAAATACTGGAAAAATTATGAAATAAGAATGGCAGGCATAGTGAAGATTACAGAAGTGAATTACGGGAATATCACAGCTTGAAAAATTGGAAAAATTATGAAATAAGAAGAATGGCAGGCGTAGTGAAGATTACAGTGGTGAATTATGGGAATATTACAGCTTGAAAAATTGGAAAAATGATGAAATAAGAAGAATGGCAGGCGTAGTGAAGATTACAGAGGTGAATTGTGGGATGGGAATAGTATTACTTGAAAGATTGGAAATATTATGAAATAAGAAGAATGGCAGGTGTAGTGAAGATTACAGAGGTGAATTATGGGAATATTACCGCTTGAAAAATTGGAAAATTATAAAATAAGAAGAATGGCAGGCGTAGTGAAGAATACAGAGGTGAATTATGGGAATATTACCGCTTGAAAAAATTGGAAAATTATGAAATAAGAAGAATGGCAGGCGTAGTGAAGATTACAGAGGTGAATTATGGGAATATTATTGCTTTGAAGATTAGAAAATGATGAAATAAGAAGAATGGCAGGCGTAGTGAAGATTAGAGAGGTGAATTATGGGAATATTACAGATTGAAAAACTGGAAAAATTATGAAATAAGAAGAATGTCAGGCGTAGTGAAGATTATAGAAGTGAATTATGGAATATTATTGCTTTGAAGATTGGAAAATGATGAAATAAGAAGAATGGCAGGCGTAGTGAAGATTATAGAGGTGATAAGATTGTGACGACTCAGGTGGTGTGAATATGTATTGAGGATGGATGGTGGGGAGGATGTGAGGAGGGCTTGGTAGGAACCTGTTATGGGGAGAAGATCGAGAAAGAGGCAGATAATTAGATAGCGTGATAAGATGAAGGATGATATGGAGAGAAGAGGTCTGGTAGAAGAGGATCCCTTTGATAAAAGGCATTAGAGAGGACGTGTCAGGCAACCGACCACTTAATGTAAGGATAATAGTGAAAAAGAAAAAGACGAAGACTTCAGATAAATGTGGTCTGTCATTTTATTCAAGTGGGAAAAATAGAACAAGTTTTTTACCTCCTCTTTACAATGGTCATTTTGCTTTGGCCGAGCCAATCCCATTGGAGGGTAATTTATACACCTTTTCAAACATGAAACTAAATGATTTGCCCCAAGGTGGTATATTCTCTGCTACAGAGCTGTCTATTATGATATTTTATATTTCATAAAGATGAAAATAGCAAAACATTCTATAAATAATCTCCAATGCTTTCATCTGGCCAACACAGAATTAAAACGTTCATATCACATGGCGTTTAAAAACATCCTTTTGTAAGGATAAAAATCAATATGGATTATCACAAAGCTCAAAAGGCGATGCATAATTTACAGCTTAATTATGTCGGTGCAAAAGACTGCAGTGTAGCTAGAGCGTTGATTTTGCCCCCCCCCCCCCCAGGTGGCGGCCACCCCCCACCCCTAATCTCAACCCCCACCCCATTCCCTCCATATCTTGATAGAGATTCTATACGAATCTATTCCATAAACAAGTGAAATTATTAAGAAGGGGAAAGGTTTATGTAATATTCTGTAAAAAATGTGTCTGTATTTCCTACGCAGATTCAGGCTGCAATCGATTTGTTTTTATAATAATATCAAATCTGTATTTATATTATGATAATTCTGGTATTTACTTCCTATTAGCATTTATGAGTAGCGTTTATCGCATAAGAATATTTTTCTTTACGCTTTTTTTATAATTCTTTTACAAAGGGACTTTAAAAATTTAGAAGAAGCAAAAGAAACAGGAGAAAGGAGAGGAGACGGTGGATTAACGAACTAAGAGAGTTTGCTAGTGTGAAGTGCCATAGAAAGAGAATAAACTGATATACAAAAGGAAGGACATGAATGAGGCCTTTGTTCTACAATGGACAAACAATGCTGACAGTGATGATAATGATGATGATAATGATGATGATTATTTTCGTGTGGCACCGGCTTGCAGATGGTCATTTATTCTGGCGAAAAAGTACTTTTAAGATGGGACTTTTAAAATCTAAAAAGAAGCAAAAGAAACAGGGGAAGGAAGAGAAGACGATGGATTAACGAACTAAGAGAGTTTGCGAATGTGGAGTGGCATAGAAAGACCATAAACAGATACAAATGGAAGGACATGACTGAGGCCTTTGTTCTGCATTAGACAAACAACGCTGACAATGATGATAATGATCATAATGATCATGATGATGATAATGATGAGTTTTCGTGTGGCACCGGCTTGCAGATGCTCATTTATTCTGGCGAAAAAGTACTTTTAAGAAGGGACTTTTAAAATCTAAAAAGAAGCAAAAGAAACATGAGAAGGAAGAGAGGACGATGGATTAACAAACTAAGAGAGTTTGCGAGTGTGAAGTGGCATAGAAAGAGAATAAACTGATATACAAAAGGAAGGACATGAATAAGGCCTTTGTTCTGCATTAGACAAACAACACTGACAATGATGATAATGATGATCATGATAATGATGAAGATAATGATGAGTTTTCGTGTGGGGCCCGCGCGGAGATGCTCATTTATTCTAGCGAAAAGGTACTTTTAAGAAGGGACTTTTAAAATCTAAAAAGAAGCAAAAGAATCAGGGGAAGGAAGGGAAGATGATGGATTAACAAACTAAGAAAGTCTGCCAGTGTGGAGTGGCATAGAAAGACCATAAACAGATACATGTGGATGGACATGACTGAGACCTTTGTTCTGCTTTGGACAAACAACACTGACAATGATGATAATGATGATAATGATCATGATGATGATAATGATGAGTTTTCGTGAGGCACCCGCTTGCAGATGCTCATTTATTCTGGCGAAAAGGTGCTTTTAAAAAGGGACTTTTAAAATCTAAAAAAAAAAAAAAAAAAAAACAGGGGAAGAAAGGGAAGATGATGGATTAACAAACTAAGAAAGTCTGCCAGTGTGGAGTGGCATAGAAAGACCATAAACAGATACATATGGATGGACATGACTAAGGCCTTTGTTCTGCATTAGACAAACAACGCTGACGATGATGATAATGATAATGATGAAGATAATGATGAGTTTTCGTGTGGCGCCCGCGCGGAGATGCTCATTTATTCTGGCGAAAATTGGCTGCAGAGAACAAGCCCCTTTTCGACCCCTGATAAATCTTAAAGGCCTCCATTACCACCGGCGAAGAAATCGATTCGACCGGAGGCAGCACTAAGAAAAGAGACTGGGCGGTAGAGGGAATTATATTCTTATTCCTTTCGGAGTCGATAAACATCGTTATTAGGATGGTGAAGGAACATTATTTAGCGTCTAGATTAAAGATGGTTTTGCTTCTGATTTTATTTTTCTTAGGTACAAGATTGGTTTCTTCAGAGTTCGTTGATAAAACCACCCTATTCGAGTGTTATCATCATAAAAAAATTATAATCTCTCATATATAATAAAGAGGAAGTACCTGGATGTATATATATATATATATATATATATATATATATATATATACATATTATATATGATATATATATATATAATTTATATATATATATATTAATTTGTATTATATATGTATATATATATATATATATATATATATATATATATATATATATATATATATATATATATATATATATATATATATACTTCTTTTCAGTCACACTCAGCTCTCCCCATCCCTCGTGTAGGGGAAGAGGGAGTAGACATACCCTGGTGAGAGATGTTGCGCGTGTGTGCATATATATTTAAACAATTAGCCGTCATTTTTAACGGGTCGCGTACACTAGTACTGAGAATATTCATGGTAAGTTCGAAGCCTATGCCTAGTACAAAGAGATATACCTAAAGTATCATACAAGCTTACCCAAAGGACTGGGCACAGGTGCTAATACCCGAGGATAATGAGGCATGAATGAATAATTAGTTAAGTATGCATATCCGTATAGATAAATATACCAACAGTAATAAATACGCACACCCATACACACTTTAATATTCCCCCAGAAGTTGGAATACCCATAAAAAGGCCCATACATACTCCTGTAATCCAGTTCTCATTATCGAAGGGGTAGATGAACAAACCCGCACAAAATAAACATTGTTATTCAAAGGGTAATTCTGAACATGAATGTCCACGTATACAAACACAATTACCTAAGGAAGTAGATGCAACAACACACGAAACCTGGTGTTCTAAAACTAACATGCCCACACAAACAGACACACACACAGACATGCCCACAAAAAACAGACACACACAAACATGCCCAGGTAAATAGACATACACAGACATGCCCACACAAACACACACACACACAGACATGCCCATACAAATAGACACACATACACAGACATGTCCGGACAGACAAACAGACATGCCCACTCAAACAGACACACACAGACATGCCCATACAAACAGACACGTACAAAGACATGCCCAGACAAACAGACTCACACGCAGACATACCCGCACAAAGAAACATAGGCACAGACATACCCACACAAACAGACACACACACAGACATTCTCAAACAAATAGATACACACATACATGCCTACCCAAAGAGACTCAAACACAGACATGCCCACACAAACAGACACACACACAGACATGCCCACACAAATACAGTAGACACACACAGACATGCCTACACAAACAGTTTTAAACAGGCATAATCAAACAAACAGGTACACACACACAGACATGCCCACACAAACAGACACACACAGACTTGCCCACATAAATAGACACATACACAGACATGCCCGGACAGACACACAGACATGCCCCGACAGACACACAGACATGCCCACGCAAA
>NC_090737.1:122322039-122329539 GCF_036898095.1 Palaemon carinicauda | reverse complement strand
TTCTATCTCGCCTACCGATCGCCATGGCTTAAGAGCTTTAGACTTTGCCTCAGAATCAGGCTGTGAGCAAATCATAAATGAAGCTACTCACAGGTCTGGTAATTGCTTGGACCTCGTATACACTGACTCCCCTGGCGTTATAACTAGTAAGGTTGGTTCTCCAGTCGGGACTTCTGATCATGCCTTGATTTCATTATTAGTGAAGACTGAGCAGCCTGTCCCTGATATATCATATTCTTGTAAAATTTATATGAAATCCCAAGCAGACTGGAATGGGATTTTGCATGATCTTTTGTGCTTGAATTGGTCACAATTATATAACAGTGTAGATCCTGTTGTCCCTTTGAATGAGAATCTAGTCAACATAATTGATAGGCGTATCCCTTCTCGTGTGCTAAGGTACCGAATGAAGGACAAACCGTGGTTCAATGATGATTGTAGACGTGCTTATTTGGAGAAGCAGGAGGCCTATCACCTTTGGAAGTGTAACAGATCAGATTTGACCTGGAACAACTATACTCAGCTTCGAGCTTTTGCTCAGAGAGTTTATGCCTCAACTGAAAAGGAGTACAATTTAATCATAAAAGAAACCCTCTCTGGTACAACTCAGGAACATAAATGGTGGTCTACCCTTAAATCTGCACTCTTTGGTGTAGATGCAACAGTTCCTCCTTTACTTAAACCAGATGGCTCAGTCACTCACTGTCCAAAGGAAAAGGCAACCCTTTTGGCTGATGTTTTTGACAGTAAACAGAGTAATGAAAAACTTGAACTTCCTCATTCCTGTTTTCCTGAGGCTAAACTAACTAGTTTAGCTTTTCGATCTCGTGAGATTAAAGCTCTGTTGATGGACCTTGATGCTTATGGAGGTGTAGACCCTAATGGTATTTTTCCTTTGTTTTTTATAAAGACAGCAGATTTCTTAGCTCCAAAGTTATCTGTTATTTTACGCAAGTTAGCAAGAAGAGGAGCTTTTAGCACTTGTTGGAGAATTGGTAATGTTACTCCTCTATGTAAATGTGTTTGTGGTAGTTCAAGTCCCACTGATTACCGCCCAATTTCCATAACTCCCATATTATCTAAAGTTTTTGAACGTCTTCTGGCAAAACGTCTTAATAGGTTAGCTGAAGGTAATCATCTATTCCCTAGTTTGCAATTTGGTTTTCGGAAAGGCCTTGGAGCATGTGATGCCCTTCTTACAATCTCCAATGCAGTACAGAAATCCCTTGATTGTGGTCGGGAAGTTCGTATGATTGGCCTTGATTTTAGTGCTGCCTTTGACCGTGTTAATCATGAGGCCCTTGTTTTCAAACTGAAACAGTTGGGAGTGGGTGGGTCGTTTCTTAGCATTATTATTGATTTTTTAAGTAGTAGATCTCAAAGAGTTGTTGTTGATGGGCACCATAGTGAGTATAGGAATGTGATATCCGGTGTTCCACAGGGTAGTGTTCTTGGCCCATTACTTTTCATACTATATACACATGACATGTGGTTTGGCCTAGAAAATAAGCTTGTTGCATATGCAGATGATGCTACTCTCTTTGCATCAATTCCATCCCCTGAATGTAGATCTGGGGTTGGTGAATCCCTTAATAGAGATTTAGCTAAAATTAGTGCATGGTGCAAATTATGGGGTATGAAGTTGAATCCTAACAAAACTCAAAGTATGATTGTAAGTAGGTCAAGGACGGTGGCTCCTCAACATCCGGATCTCAGTATTGATAATGTTTCTTTAAATTTGTATGACTCTTTCAAAATTTTAGGCGTGATTCTTGACAGCAAATTTACTTTTGAGAAACATATAAGGTCTGTGTCTTCTTCAATTGCACAAAAAATTGGCTTATTGAGAAAGTCTTTTAAGATATTCGATGATCAATCTATTCTGAAGAAGTGTTTTAATTCTTTTATTCTACCTTGTTTTGAGTATTGTTCTCCTGTCTGGTCTTCAGCTGCTGATTCTCATCTTAATTTGTTGGACAGAAACTTACGGTCTATTAAATTTCTTATTCCTGATCTAGATATTAATCTCTGGCACCGTCGATCAATTAGTTCATTATGCATGTTGCATAAGATTTTTCATAACTCTGACCATCCTTTACATTCAGATCTCCCTGGACAATTCTATCCTGTTCGTAATACTAGGCAGGCAGTTAATTCTAATTGCCAGGCCTTCTCCATCATAAGACTCAATACTACGCAGTACTCTAGAAGTTTTATTCCAGCTGTTACCAAGTTGTGGAATGATCTTCCTAATCAGGTTGTTGAATCAGTAGAACTTCAAAAGTTCAAAGTTGGAGCAAATGCTTTTTTGTTGACCAGACGGACATGAGTCTTTTTATAGTTTATATATGACATTTTTGTTGTTGACGTTGTTAAAAGTTTATATTTGATATATCTCTTTTGACATTACTTTTTTTAGAATGATTTATTGTTAATTTGTTCTCTTCAGTTATTTATTTCCTTATTTCCTTTCCTCACTGGGCTATTTTTCCCTATTGGAGCCCCTGGGCTTATAGCATCTTGCTTTTCCAATTAGGGTTGTAGCTTGGATAGTAATAATAATAATAATAATAATATCAACAGCGTCTTTTTCTTTCATACTAGTGTACCCAACCTGTCAAAAATGACGAGTAAATATTTAGATAGATATGTAAACACAAGCACAAGCACCCCCATCTCATCATGGTATGACTACTCCCTGTGCCTCTTACTCGAGGGAAAGGGAGAGCTGAGTATGACCAAAAAGATATATATATATATATATATATATATATATATATATATATATATATATATATATATATATATATATATACATGTATATATATATATATATATATATATATATATATATATATATACATGTATATAAAAATATATATATATATATATATATATATATATATATATATATATATATATATATATCCAGTATATATATGTATATATATATATATATATATATATATATATATATATATATATATATCCAGTATATATATATATATATATATATATATATATATATATATATATATATATATATATATATATGGCCAGACACTTGCTATTTATCATATAGGGAAGATGTATATATGTTCTTGAAAATTGTGTAAAGTCTTCAAGAAGTATGCATAAACATTTACCAAATAAGAAAGGCAATCTAAAGAAAATACATGACCACAAAATCGGTTTATAATAACCCATCGTATATTCTTAAATCACATTTTGCTTATTTTCCCTGAGCTAGTAAGTTACATAAGCATACGTAAACATTTGTAAGTTCATATATCTTCAATTCCAATAAATATAATTATAACTAAATATCTTTTTAGCAGTATGAATAAAACGTTTATATCTTGAAATTTAATTCCAAAAAGGTCTATTAGTGAATAGCAATGCCCTCGCATCCTTGAATATTGCATAGGATCCCTTTACTCAGAACGCCCAAGAGAGATTTCGATTCTGTTTCGCCTGTGATTGAAGAGGATTCTGAAGGCCTGCCCACTTGGGCTAGGTTAAAATAACGTAAGGTTAAAGGCGGGTAACTGGTAAATGTTAGGTTCATTTCTTAGGGAAGAAGGTTCTTTTTTTGTGTGAAATGCCATGCTTATTAGATTAACACTTTATAGTAGTAACGCAGCCATAAAAACTATCTAAAGTACTAAACATAAACTTAAAACCCATTTGAAGTACTAAATACAACCATAAAAAAGCTCTAAAGTACTAAAAACCGCCTTAAAATCGCTTTAAAGTACTAAACATAACCCAAAAAACCCTAAAGTACTAAATGAAGCCTTAAAACCCTCGTAAAGTATTAAACATAACACTAGAAACCTTTAAAGTACTAAACATAGACTTGAAATCCTAGTCCTAAACATAGCCCTAAGAAACACTAAAGTACTAAACATAGCCTTAAACCCGCATTAAAGTACTAAACACTGTACTAAGAAACCAAAACCCTTTAAAGTACTAAATCCAGCCCTAAAAACATCCAAAGTACTAAACACGGCCGTAAGACCCTCTATAGTGCTAAACACATCCCTAAAAACCCTATAAAAAACTAAACACGGCCCTAAAACCCACTAAAGTGCTAAAGACAGCCCTAAAAATCCTCTTAAGTACTAAACACAGCCCTAAAAACCTTTAAATTGCAAAATATATCCTTAAACCCCTCTAAGGTGCTAAACACAGACCCTAAAATCCTCCAAATTACTAAACGTAGCCCCAAAACTCTCTAAAGTGCCAAACACGGCCCTAAATATCCTCTTAAGTACTAAACACAGCCCTAAAAACCTTTAAATTGCAAAATATATCCTTAAACCCCTCTAAGGTGCTAAACACAGACCCTAAAATCCTCCAAATTACTAAACGTAGCCCCAAAACTCTCTAAAGTGCCAAACACGGCCCTAAATATCCTCTTAAGTATTAAACACAGCCCTAAAACCCATTAAAGTGCTAAATATATAATCAAACCCCCTCTAAAGTGCTAAACACAAACCCTGAAATCCTCTAAAATACTAAACACACCTCTAAAACCTCCTATGGTGCTAAACACATCCCTAAAAAACCCTTTAAAGCACTAAACACGGTCCTAAAACCCTCTAAAGAGCTAAACACAGCCCTAAAAATCCTCTTAAGTACTATACAAAGCCCTAAAACCCATTAAAGTGCTAATCACATCCTTAAAACCCTTCTAAAGTGCTAAACACAAACCCTAAAGCCTCTACAGTGCTGAACACAGCCCCCCTAACCACCATTAAGTTATTTAAGTTTGCTTGCCTTTCTCAGAACAGGTTGGTTGAAAACTAAGGGGAAAAGTGTTGTTTCAAAATAATTTTATTCTAATTTATATTTATTTATGGTTGTGGTGGCCGATGTGGTAATGTCCCTGACTGGGGATGACCAGACTGGGGTTCGAGTCCCACTCAAACTCGTTAGTTTCTTTGGTCTCTGCAACCTCACCATCATTGTAAGCTAAGGATGGAGGCGGGTTTGGGGAGCCTATAGGTCTATCTGGTGAGTCATCAGCAGCCATTGTTTGGCCCTCCTTGGTGCTAGCTTGGGTGAAGAGGGGTCTTAGGTGCTGATCATATGTATATACGGTCAGGCTCTAGGGCACTGTCCTGCTTGAGGGGACAATGTTACTGTCCCTAGCCTCTGTCATTCATGAGTGGCCTTTAACGCCTACTGGTTGATTTCCATCTAGTCATACTAAGTCATATAACTTTGTTTCTTTCAAGAAAATTATTAGGTTAAACCCTATTTCTCTCTCGGCAATTCTTGGTAAAATATAAAACAAAGAGGATTTTAACACTATATCTTACATGCTTACTTTGGCAAATTATTTGAGACGCTATAAGATATGCTTAAACAAGGTTCAAGACATCAGTCGACACATTTTGTTATTTTCAATCATTTTCTTTGGTTTGAGACTTAAGACGTAAAACAGTATTAAAAGTTGGCTCCTATCTAATTAAAAAAAAAAAGAGGCAATTTTTTAACTAATTGGCTAATGATTTATTTTTTTAATATTTGGTCGTAAGTCATTTATAACAACTACGAAATTAACCCTGAGGGAAAATTACTTCAGAGTCACAAGGTAAAAGAAGCCTTAAAACTCAAAGTACACACACACACACACACACATATATATATATATATTTATATATATATATATATATATATATATATATATATATATATATATATATATATATATATATATATATATGTGTGTGTGTGTGTGTGTGTATATATATACATATATATATATATATATATATATATATATATATATATATATATATATATATATATATATATATATATATATATATAATTTATATATATATATATACATATATGTATATATATATATATATATATATATATATATATATATATATATATATATATATATATATTCAAGCAAAAAACTTTAAAAACACCCACGCAAAAACACTTATCCATTCGAAGCACCATTTCTTACCCTTTCAACACATCTTACCATTGACCAGGAACTCCGGGGCATTAGTTCAACCGCAGCATGATAGACGCAAGAGAAAGGCATTGATATAACCATCATTGTAGTGTGGTGCATACGAGAATAGACGTCTGCCAAAGACAGGAGGAGAAACATCTGCATTTTAGATTCACAGACAGCGAAGGGGGATTTAATACTATAAAATCTGATGCTAAGGCTTTAAGAGAAATCTGTCAATAGATGGCGTGGGTTTGTGAGACTTGGAGTAAAAGAGTTACGAATAAAGGCAATTTAGGTTCATAGACGCCGAAGTGGATTTAAACTATAGAACCCGATGCGAGAGCTTTATGAGAAATTTTTCAATAGATGGCGTGAGTTTGTTAGATTTGAAGTAAAATAGTTACGAATAAAGGTATTTTAGATTTACAGACGCCGAAGGGCGATTTAAAACAATAAAGCCCAATGCTACCGCTTTATGTGAGAAATCTAACAATAGATGGCGTGACTTTGTGAACCTTGAAGTAAAATAGACACGAATAAAGGTGATCTTAAAGTCATTAGGACTTTTAAATCTCCTTCGAAACTGATTAGCTCGGGAAAGAAATGGTGTTCGGATATAACCCTGTTTAACGATCGAGCGAGTCTTAATCACCTTCGAAGATGAAGCTGAGAGAGGGGGGGAGGAGAACCTTAGAACCGCAAAGCAAAATTAAAGACAATAATGATTCAAGTTAAAGAAATGTCTTATTGTGCAATGAGTTAGACTTTTATATAATTAGAACACTGAGCTCTAATAGACTATCATAGGATTATCATAATCATGGGCTGTTACTAATCCACTGCAGAACAAAGGCCTCAGACACGTCCTTCCACACACATCTGTTTATGATCTTTCTGTACCAGTCCACACCCTCAAACTTTCTTAGTTCGTCAATTGTTTTAAATTGTAACTAGTCTACTGCAGAACAAAGGCCTCAGACATGTCCTTCCACTAGCCTCTGTTTATGGTCTTTCTATGCCAGTCCACACCCGCAAACTTTCTTAGTTCGTCAATTGTTTAAACTGTAGCTAGTTTACTGCAGAACAAAGGCCTCAGACACGTCCTTCCACTCGCGTCTGTTTAGCGTCTTTCTATGCCAGTCCACTCCACTAAATTCTTATTTCGTCAATTATCTAAATTGTAATGTGATTTAAATATTTATATTGTTTACATATAACTAATATTTTAATTGAATCGAGTAACAAATACCAAAACTTCATCTTACCAACAGTGACATTTAAAAGCATCGTAATAGGCTTATCTGGAAAGGTCATCACTTTAAAAATGTTGCAACGGAACTCGTAACTCGAAGGGGGAAAACATCGATGTCCTCAGTATATGACTTTAAAAAAAAAAAAAAAAAAAAAAAAAAAAAAAAAAAAAAAAAAAAAAAAAAAAAAAAAATTTTGACGTGAGAATACCAAAAAAATGCATCGTCATGAGATACGGTGAACCGATATGTATAAATCGACAA
>NC_090737.1:122304042-122321539 GCF_036898095.1 Palaemon carinicauda | reverse complement strand
ATAATTCTTATTAATTGATTTTATTCAATTTTATTTTTATTTATATTTTATAAAACATTGTAAGTTCACATCTCTATTTTGGTAATAGAATTATTACAAAAAAGAATTAAATCAATAAAATGTAATAGTTTTTTATAATAAGAAAAAGATATGTTTACACGATCAACAGTTAATTTCTTAATTTCCACATACAAAATGCAGAAGCATTTCTCGGATGGGGGGGGGGGGAGGCTAAAATTTGAAAAGGCCCTGACCTTAGGGATGTCTGATAGGTTGATTTCAAGTCTAAGAACAGATTCTTGAATTAGACAGGTATATGTACAGCGAACGACTTAAACCTATGACCGATAGAAATAAAGATAAACATTGGACTGTTCAGAGCAGCATAACCTTTATTACAATTTCTATCATCATATGGTATTTGTAACTTATTTGAAAAGCCTTTTTAATACTTTGAAAAAATCTCGATTAACTTTCTTGACATACAACAATATATCAACTTTCGAATCAAATATGTAAATAAAAGAAAACCTTTCTTGTGATTTATTGGTAATTAATTAACTGACTTGATATCGTTACAGAAGAAACCCTTCCTTCGAAATAAATTTTTGAATAGAGCAAAACTTTATTTAAACTCTCATTAATCCCGGAAACATTATAATCATGTATGCGTACATTTCGGTCTCTCAAAACTATCATCTGCAACTCTAGGGTTAAAAGAATATTTTTAACCCTGTGCAACTCTATGCCCAGCACCAAATTCCTTAAAACATCAAGATCAAATATTCGATATTCATATCAACGAAAATAAATGTTGTCAAATAATTGTCATACCTCTCTTCGAAATAAACTTTTGAATAGAGCAAAACTTTATTTATACTCTCATTAATCCCGGAAACATTATAATTATGTATGCTTACATTTCGGTCTCTCCAAACTATCATCTGCAACTCTATGCCCAGCACCAAATTCCTTAAAAACATCAAGATCAATATTCGATATTCGTACTAACGAAAATAAATGTCAAATAATTGTCATATATCTTTAATAGCTTAATGCAACATCTACACTTCACCTATATAAATGAACATTGGCTCTTCATGTTATAAAGTAGGTGTTCTTCGACTCTTCCGATTCATTTGCAGAGATCATCAGCATCCCTGTCATGTCTTTTTCTCCTGCTCTCTCTCTTTCAGAATCACTTATATATATATATATATATATATATATATATATATATATATATATATATATATATATATATATATATTATATATATATATATATATATATATTTATATATATATATATATATATATATATATATAATATATATATATATATATATATATATATATATACACATACATACAAACATACAAACATACATACATACATACATATAATATATGTATATATATATATATATATATATATATGTGTGTGTATATATATATATATATATATATATATATATATATATATATATATATATATATATATATATATATATATATATATATATATATATAATATTCACGATTGGCCTATCATTGACTTAAGAAGACCATGGATTCTTTTATTCTATATTAAACCAAGAAACAGCTTTACTGGCATGCATACAATTACCAAGGAAATACTGATAAGGTTTATTTTATAATTGATTTACACTCTAAAAAGCCCTTATCAACATACAAATTTGCAGATGGATGACGTAACACAGTCAGGTGTTGGCGAAGACACAGACATGTGACCTTTTTCCATTTCAATGTTTGATTTGTCTATGCTAATTACGCTGATTATAACAACATCAAATTACACATAGCCATGCGCCTTCTGGCATATAAATATTACTCATTAAATGATTTGAATCTGTAATGAATAATGATATTCTCCATTCAGGGAAATTTCATTTGACAGCGCTGTCCCAAACTCGTCCACCAACCTTGACTATGCTGATGATTGTTACCTCAGTCACTTGCACAGGGAAATGACTTACAATCCATGTTTTCTGATGAAGAAAGGAAATAGTAAACACTTCCATAGGTTAATTCAGGTTGTTTCCGATAGTATATGAATAAAATCACACATTTTCTGATGAAAATATTCTTTCCTAATAAGGAAACGATCGTTGGACACTTTACCAACGACCAATTCTCTAGCCTCTACCTTCCTACCACACTTTTTTGACCCACGTGCTCGTCAAATAATATACTATATTAGTTGGGACAAGGTGCCTCTGATGCCATCTATTGGCGGTAAAGTAAAACTCATTACGATGTAAAGGTAGGGGGTGGGTAGGAGCTGGGGGAATTTGCGCTGTTATGCCTTGCGGAAAGTAAAAATATTGTTATTCTACGTAGTTTTTACTAACAATACATGTCATACCGTGAAACGTATTATTATCTCTTGGTTTCATGAAAAGGTTCTTGGAAATTATAACAAATAACTGTGTAATTACTCGATTATCTCACCGATTTCACTACATGTGGCATTCTGGCGACCCCCCTGACCCCCAAATGTAATTGAACTAACGATTGTTTATTGAGGAAATATTTCTGTAACATTTATTGAGAAATTTGTAATGTCCTGATAATTAAGTTGTAGCTATACAACACGGAACGTCACGTTTACGCATGTCTTTTTTTTATAGCAATTTTGTGCCTAAATAGCAACATAAATGAAGTAATAGAAATTTTAATGAGTGGATGATGGGGATAATTAGCAATTCGGAACTCTACTCCTAAGGCCATCTATTGGCACTGAAAAGGAACAATGTGTAGAGCTCTTTAATCCTTGCATTCTGGAACTTTCCATGACGTCATTTTGGTTTTAAAAATAGCCCAATGAGGCCTTCTTAGTTGGAATTGAATATGATTTATACATGCCACACATATTTCTACATAAGTATCAATCTATCACCCTTTTTCTATTGGATAGAATTATTCGCATACATGGAATAAGGGACGTGTGCTGCCATCTATTAACAAGAAGTAGAAACACCCGGATTCTATTAAAATTTGAGGTGTGTGATTATTAAAACATACTTTCATGGTAGTTTTTTTCAAGTAATGCATAAAAAAATTCACAATTTCAATAATACTATTTTTCTTTTGATTTTTAGGCTCTTAGATACGGTAATTATATGCAGAATGCAGGTATATATTGCAAATATATTTGAAGCAGATTCCAATATTCTAAAAGCAAAGAGTTGAAACTCAGCCATAGAATAAAAAAAACCCGAAATTTAACATAAATATATTCATGTCCACAGTAAATATGTTTTTTTTTTCTGTTTTAAAGATATAATTTTTTCTTTGGTGTCTTTTATGGCTAAATTTTACCCCTTTTCTTAGTAACAGTTCTTAGCTGGGTATAGTTATTCCATGTCAAATCTGATTTCTTACCTTACTAAAAATAAAAGGCCATCTGTTATTCCAAATAAGCTCGTCTATAAGCATCATTGTATACCAGATATTTATTCAATGGAACAACAGGCTAAGGCCCTCTATTCAACTGGAACCAATTCAAATGCAAAAGAACACTCAAAATAATATTCCAGATTATTTGGGATTTTATGTATATCTTCAAAGACTCGAAATGCTACTACTTAGAAGCTACTATTTGAAGATCACCAATATATTTCTTAAATATGAGTAATGTATCAAAATGGATGGCCAATTGATTATTAATATACAATTCGTCATAATTGATATTCAATAAATTATATGCATTTACTGTATGTCCAGTTCATTACTAAATATAACGGTACTGTGGACCACCCGAAAAGTCACCTTGGTTCCATCAGTTGAGAACCACTGCTCTAGGGTATTACCCTGTCCCCTGCCTCTGCATTCATGAGCGACCTTTAAACCAATGCTTAATTTCACAGTTGGGAACTTAAAGATTATACTTTTTTCGGTTAATCTTAGTTTGAAGCTATAAGAATATGTTTTTCCTCTCTAAAAGCTGAAAAGTTTCAAATGATTTTATAGTTGGGATCTTAAGGAATGTATATTTTCAAACTCAATTTTACAGTATTGGCTAAGAAAATTTACTTTATTTTGGTTAATTTGACATCGTGTAGCTATTTTTTTCGGTTGCTTTTATAGCAGGAAGCTATTTTTTTGGCCAGGTTTGGTTAGATTTTGAAATGAATATTTTTATTGCTATATTGATATATACATCCTCATTAATTTATAACTTTGCAATATTCACCTTCGAAATAAATTGCATAAGATTTAAAGAAATTTAACTTTGGCGTCAAATACTCAGCAATTTGTCTTACAGCATATCAAAAATATATCATATCAATTTAATTTGGATTTTTCTGTTTGTTGACTCGTAATTTTATGCAGAAATTGTAAAAAAAAATGCAATATATTACAAGATTAATCGTTTGAATTTTACTTAACAGTGCTTTATCATTTTTCACCTTACCTCATTTCTTTCTCGTTCTCTGTCTATTTTTCTGTCTATCCACTCCTTTCCCTCTCCCTTCTCCCACCCTCTTACTTTCATTACGTTAACCAAATGACGAATCCACTGTAAGTAATTCTGTCGCGAGACCAAATCTACTTAAAGTATTTCTGTCGTCAGATTGAATCCCCTTAAAGTATGTCTGTCGTCAGATCGAATCCACTTAAAGTATGTCTGTCATCAGATTGAATCCACTTAAAGTATTTCTGTCGTCAGATTGAATCCACTTAAAGTATGTATGTCATCAGATTGAATCCACTTAAAGTATTTCTGTCGTCAGATTGAATCCCCTTAAAGTATGTCTGTTATCAGATTGAATCCACTTAAAGTATGTCTGTCGTCAGATTGAATCCACTTAAAGTATTTCTGTTGTCAGATTGAATCCACTTGAAGTATTTCTGTCGTCAGATTGAATCCACTTAAAGTATGTCTGTTATCAGATTGAATCCACTTAAAGTATGTCTGTTATCAGATTGAATCCACTTAAAGTATGTCTGTCGTCAGATTGAATCCACTTAAAGTATTTCTGTTGTCAGATTGAATCCACTTGAAGTATTTCTGTCGTCAGATTGAATCCAATTAAAGTATGTCTGTCGTCAAATTGAATCCACTTAAAGTATGTCTGTTGTCAGATTGAATCCACTTAAAGTATGTCTGTCGTCAGATCGAATCCACTTAAAGTATGTCTGTCATCAGATTGAATCCACTTAAAGTATGTCTGTCGTCAGATTGAATCCACTTAAAGTATTTCTGTCGTCAGATTGAATCCACTTAAAGTATGTCTGTCATCAGATTGAATCCACTTAAAGTATTTCTGTCGTCAGATTGAATCCCCTTAAAGTATGTCTGTCGTCAGATTGAATCCACTTAAAGTATGTCTGTCGTCAGATCGAATCCACTTAAAGTATTTCTGTCGTCAGATCGAATCCACTTAAAGTATGTCTGTCGTCAGATCGAATCCACTTAAAGTATTTCTGTCGTCAGATTGAATCCCCTTAAAGTATGTCTGTCGTCAGATCGAATCCACTTAAAGTATGTCTGTCATCAGATTGAATCCACTTAAAGTATGTCTGTCGTCAGATTGAATCCACTTAAAGTATGTCTGTCATCAGATTGAATCCACTTAAAGTATTTCTGTCGTCAGATTGAATCCACTTAAAGTATTTCTGTCGTCAGATTGAATCCCCTTAAAGTATTTCTGTCGTCAGATTGAATCCACTTAAAGTATTTCTGTTGTCAGATTGAATCCACTTGAAGTATTTATGTCGTCAGATTGAATCCACTTAAAGTATGTCTGTCGTCAGATTGAATCCACTTAAAGTGGGTCTATTGCTAGATCGAATCCACCTAAAGTATTTGTGTTGTCAGATGAAATTCACTTAAAGTATATCTGTCGTCAGATTGAATCTACTTAAAATATTTCTGTCTTTAGATTGAATCCACTTGAAGTATGTCTGTTGTCCGATCGAATCCAATTAAAGCATTTTTGTCGTGAGATTGAATCCACTTCAAGTATGCCTGTCATTAGATCAAATTTACTTATAGTATGTCTGTTGTTAAATTTAATCCAATTTCTATGGTGAGATTGAATACACTTAAAGTGTGTCTGTTGGCAGACTGAATCCGTTTAAAGTACTTCTGTCGCCAGATAGAATCCAATCGAAGTAATTCTGTCGTCAGATTAAATACACTTAAAGTATGTCTGTTGCCCGATCGAATCTACTTAAATTATGTCTGTTGCCCGATAGAATCTACTTAAAGTATGGTTGTCGTCAGATTGAATCCACTTGAAATATATCTGTTGCCAAATAGAATCCACTTGTAGTATTTATGTTGCCAGATTGAATCCACTTGAAGTATGTCTGGCACCAGATCGAATCCACTTAAAGTATGCCTGTTGCCAGATCGAATCCACTTAAAATATGTCTGTCGTCAGATCGAATCCACTTAAAGTATGTCTGTTGCCAGATCGAATCTGCTTAAAGTATGTCTGTTGCCAAATCGAATCCGCTTAAAGTGTGTCTGTTGTCAGATCAAATCCACTTAAAGTATTTTTTTCGTCAGATTGAATCCACTTAAAGTATGTTTGTTGCCAGATTGAATCCACTTGCAGTATTTCTGTCGTCAGATTGAATCCACTTAAAGTATGTCTGTTGCCAAATCAAATCAACTTAAAGTATTTCTGTCGTCAGTTCAAATCCACTTAAAGTATTTCTGTCGTCAGATTGAATCCACTTAAAGTATTTCTGTTGTCAGATCGAATCTACTTAAAGTATTTCTCTCGTCAGATTGAATCCACTTAAATCTGTTGTCAGATCGATTCCACTTAAAATAATTCGTTCATCTGATTGAATCCACTTAAAGTATGTCTGTTGTCAGATTGAATCCACTTAAAGTATTTCTGTTGTCAGATCGAATCCACTTAAAGTATTTCTGTCGTCAGATTGAATCCACTTAAAGTATGTCTGTCGCCAGGGCAAATCCACTTAAAGTATCAGTTGCCAGATCGAATCCACTTAAAATATTTCTGTCCTCAAATCTTCATGTACTCGTATTTCTCTTCCGGCCTGTTCATCTTAATGACCTTCAACTCAACCCTTCATTTCCCTACGTTGGCTACCCGTCCCCAGCCGCCCCCCTCTATCTGTCTCTGCCTACGCTAGGCCTTTTCCCTTCGAAATCACCTTTGTTGTATGGATCGGGAATTATCTTAAAGAGGGGTGGCCGACCAAAGTTCCAACTTGCAGAACCGTTACGTCAATTTTTATAGCATGGTGAATCTTCTTTCTGGAATCTGTTCATTTATTTATCTTTGGATTTCATGACATTTAATCATATGTTCTTTTTTATTTACTAATTATGGAAGGTGTAAGAACAAAATTCTATTCCAAATGATGACCAGTCCAACGTCAAAACTGTTGCAACAAATTGCAAAATTCAATGTACAATGTTTGTTAGAAAGTCGTAAGGAGTTGCCAATTAGTATATTTTATTCAAATTATTGTCATCCTCTTTATCTGATAATAATTTTCAGTGATTAACTGTAGAATCACAGAAGGCATTTCCTTAGTGAAAGGTCAATAGTAGTTTAATATTTGTTTACTAAAGAAAAAAAAAAAGAATTTCCCCGTAAAACATATGTCTCTCAATGTGTGATATAGAGCGTTCAGTGGCATCAGGAACCACCGAGTGTATGACCACTGGCTTAATGTGATTGAAATTGGACTGATCTGTTTATCTTTATCTTATACGAAACCCTAAATCATTTACTTATTTTGTCTCACGAATTTTACTGGAGTATACTGTGAAGTTCCAAAGAATACATACAAATTCAGCTCTCCAGTATGATAAACTATTGACGAAATAATCTAACACAGTACTGAGTTTTTCCAAAAAAAAAAAAAAAAAAAAAATCACATAAAAAAGAATTATATATATAAAAAAACGAGTTTAACATGGCGAAGATGGTAAAACGAAAATAGCAACAGGTACTACAATCAAGTTGATCACTCAAAACTGAAAGATAGAATAATCCATCCCACCAAAGAAAAATGTCTTGCTTTACCGCTTTTAAAGAAAAGGTCTACATCTGGTCTCAGATATCTCGAGAGAAAGCAGAGGGGCCTGGGGGGTCAAGAGAAGTGAAGGGGGGTGTCCGTGGGAAGTTGGGGTGGGGGGTGAGTTGGAAGGATGGTTGGGGAGGTAGTTCCAGACTGGTGTACCGCGATATTTGTAGACTAAACATAATAAAACTGGAGGCGTTCTCTTTCAATATTTTCCTTCTCCGGCAGCCATAATGCAAAATGTGACTCTTATTGCTTGTTCGTGTACTGAAATTCATATTCTTTGTACTCCTTTTTCTGCAAATCGCCAAAGTTCATTGATTAAAATGAATAATTATCAATTGACTTTGAATAAATCAACAGTTCGGAAGCTCATCTAGAATAATCATATTTGGTTTATTAGGTTATAAAGACGCCATTTTAGATTATCATCTGTGATTGGACCTGAGTAAATGTTTTATTTTTTATCCTAAATATCTACTAAATTATGTATCCCATTTTCATAGAGAAAGACAAATTCAGGGTAACATTACATTGCTTCCCTTTTTATTTTATATGATCAGTACGTCTACATCCTCTATTGATGATGTTTATGTAAATTATTAAAATAATTCAATTTGATTTTAAAAGAAAAATCTAAAGCCTAAAGAGGGTCAACATTACTGCCAACATTCCTTGACCTTTCTAAGAAACTTCCAAATAAAATTTCCTTGACTTATACATCTAACAGTTGGTTTGAAAACTGCGAACACTCCTTGACCTATCGAAGAAAACTCAAAGTAGAATTTCTTTTACTTATACATCTAGCAGTTGTTCTGAGAACTGCCAATACTCCTTGAAATCTCTAAGAAAACTAAAAAAATAAAATGTCCTTGACTTTTACATCTAACAGTTGTTCTGAAAACTGCCAATACTCCTTGAACTCTCTACGAAAACTCAAAAAATAAAATGTCCTTGGCTTTTACATCCAACAGTTGTTCTGAAAACTGCCAATACTCCTTGAACTCTCTAAGAAAATTCAAAAAATTAAATTTCCTTGACTTTTACATCCACAGATGTTCTGAAAACTGCCAATACTCCCTGATATTTCTAAGAAAACTAAAAAAAAATGACATTTCCTTGACTTGAATGTCCAACAGATGTCCTGAAACCTGCCAATACTCCTTGAACTCTCTAGGAAAACTCAAAATAAAATATTTTTGACTTGTATTCCAGCAGTTGTTCTGAAAACTGCCAATACTCCTTGAACTCGATAATATAACTAAAAAAAAATAAAATTTCCTTGACTTGTACATCCAACAGTTGTTCTGAAAACTGCCAATACTTCTTGTCCTTTCTATGAAAACTCAAAATAAAATTTCCTTGACTTTTACATCCAACAGATGTTCTGAAAACTGTCAATACTCCCTGATCTT
This sequence comes from Palaemon carinicauda, assembly GCF_036898095.1. Taxonomy (NCBI): domain Eukaryota; kingdom Metazoa; phylum Arthropoda; class Malacostraca; order Decapoda; family Palaemonidae; genus Palaemon; species Palaemon carinicauda. The sequence continues at coordinate 122,312,082 of NC_090737.1, read as the reverse complement.
TCTAAGAAAACTAAAAAAAATGACATTTCCTTGACTTGAACATCCAACAGTTGTTCTGAAAACTGCCAATACTCCTTAAACTTTCTAAGGAAACTCGAAATAAAATTTCCTTGACTTGTACATCCAACAGATGTTCTGAAAACTGCCAATATTCCTTAAACTTTCTAAGGAAACTCGAAATAAAATTTCCTTGACTTGTACATCCAACAGATGTTCTGAAAACTGCCAATACTCCTTGACCTTTCTATGGAAACTCAAAAAATAAAATTTCCCTTTTTTTTTTTTAGTTTCCTTAGAAAGGTCAAGAAGTATTAGCAGTTCTGAAAACTGCCAATAGTCCTTGACCATTCCAAGAGAACTCAAAGTATGCAACTATGACAGGAACTTCTCTGAATCGTACGTTGAATAGCAAGCCCCAGAGGAGCTTCAGACAACAGAGCTTTATTAGCATCGCATGAGAAACAACACAAACCTCGCCAAACATCAGCCCAGTGAGCTGATAATGTGTGCTCAGTGACGCAAATCAAGTTAAATTTAGACCGACGCCTTGACTAACGGTTGCCTCATAAGCCTGTTATTTATTTTTGTTTGACCTTTTGCCATTCAAGAGTCGGGCATTCCAGTTGAAATTGACTTCGATCCGCTGCCTCTCAGCCGTGGGAGCTCTCTCTCTCTCTCTCTCACTCTCTCTCTCTCTCTCTCTCTCTCTCTCTCTCTCTCTCTCTCTCTCTCTCTCTCTCGTATGCGCGTACGCCTGAAGGGTATGTTGGAAAAAAGGGGTGGTTGTGAGAAAAGAGATTCATGATCTCTAATTATCACCCTTTTTTTAAAAGGAAAAAGACCAGAAATTTTCAGAAATTTGGTAAAAAGAGCAAACGATGTCGGCATTTGCAAAGTTACAATCTTTTAACCCGAATGCAATCAGCTACCAAACAACCTAATTAAAGGGACAATGAGCTTGATAGTGGGTGACTGGATGTATTTTGTAAAAGTATATTTATTTTCTTTGCATATTCTATTACGAACTTGTAAACATTAAGGCATTATGACAAAATATGTAAAAAGGGAAGACACAAGTATTCCTATTATCGCTTTCTTGTTATAAGGAGAATACTACTAAATCTCTAAATGATGCACAACATATTCCATGTTTCTATTATTATTTCTGAATTCCTTGATAGTCATAATAATAAAGAAGACTAAAGCAGTAAAATAACTTTGTACTCACTGATAAAGTGGAAGGACTTAACGGCCTATGGACCGGACAGGAAACATCCGAGTCACATCTATAGACAAGAATAGCCAGACTTCGTACCCACATGCAGAACGTAATGACAAAATGTATGATAAAAGAGGTCATGCTTTTATACAACAATAACAAATACAAAAACAACAACAACAACAACGATAAATGCAGCCGTTTCTAGTCCACTGCAGGATAAAAGCCTCAGAAATATCAATTCACGTCTGGACTTTGAACAGTTTTCATCACTACGCTGACCGCTTCAGATTAGTGATGGTAGGAGATTTTTGTCTGATCGATCACAGCAAACCAACCTATTATGAGTGGCCCTGACTAGTACGGCTTTGTTGGTTAGGGCGATACGCAAACCTTTTCACCACGTTAAGGTATCCCTACCCAGAAAGGGATGTTTATATGTTGGTTAAAAAGGGGAGAAAAAGGAGTAATTTGGCACCTGGTCATGGAAAAGGGAACGGATCTCATACTTAAAGGTTTAAAAGGCAGCTCATGAATGGCAGAGGCAAGGGACAGTGACAGTGTCCTAGCAAGCAGGACAATGCCTTAGAGACTGACCATACACACACACACACATATATATATATATATATATGTATATATATATATATATATATATATATATATATATATATATATATGTATATATATATGTATATATATATATATTTATGTATATATATATATATATATATATATATATATATATATGTATATATACACACACATATATATATGATCAGTGCCAAAACTCCCTCTCCACCGAAGCTAGGACCAGGGAGGTCCTGGCAATGGCTGCTGATGACTCAACAGATAGACCTATGGGCTCCCACAACCCCTCACCCCATCCCCATCCTTAGCTCACAAGGATGGTGAGATTGTAGGGAGCAAATGAACTAACGAGTTTGAGCGGGACTCGAGCCCCAGTCTGGCGATCACCAGGCAAGGACGTTACCAACAAAATGGTTGGCTTTAAACTTCCAGACAAAAGCAAGGCACCTCTCTAACCAATGCTGAAAAGGAAAGGAACTCTGTACCTGCTGATAGAAAAAGGCTTTGTACAGGATTATCAGAGAGGGTGACTCTGTGCCTGCGGAAACTGAATCCTCTGTCGATAATAGGTGACTTCATACCTCTAGGAACTGCTGTTTGCAGAATTGCAAGAGCCCGTGCTTGGGTCCAAGGGCAAGGTAATTTACAACAATAAATGATAATAACCTCCAGGCATATGAAAGCAATTTCCTACCTCCAATCAAAAAGAGACAACTTCATATAGGCTGATTGAAAAGGACGACTCTTTGCCTGCATAAAACAAACAAAAAAACTGTGAATATAAACAGGACAACAAAAATGAATGACCTCTTAGTACAAATTGTGTATCTCATATGTACAGTTTGTGAATACTTTTTTATTTGCTGATAAAAAAAAGAGGGCTATAGTGGAGACTTTATGTCTACTGACAAAAAGGAGAAATTTTGACCAAACGAAGTACTTTGTATCTACCAACGAAACAAGTGTTTACTTTATACTTCCAGACAAAAGGAAATGTAATTGTACTTGGTGATGAAGTAAGGATGGCCTATGATCTTATAAAAGGGTATGACTTTGTAAGCTTCTTAGTCTTAAAAAGGGGACTACTTTCCATCTGGAAAAAAAAATTACTATAATTTCGTCGCGACTAGAAAAAGAAATACGACCTCTCTCTTTCATTACAAAACTTAACACTTGCGTTATAATTTCACAAAGACTGGTAAAAGATATACAACATTAATCGTGATAACAGAGGCAACATGCTCATACCCAACATGACCTAAACAACCTGACAGAATGAAACGACTTCGCATCGACTTGCGACAGCCAGAACAACGCCCTTCATCCACTTATCGCAAGAGGCCACATCAAATCCTTGCACGCATTAAGGAAAGGGGGATATGCAAAGGCACGTTCGCTATACTTCGCTGCACATAAACTAATGCACATCTCATACGGTGATTGCGCGGCGCTCGATTCCGCCGGCGTTCTCTTGTTTTGTGGAGAGGGAAGCGGATGTAGGCCAACTTTGTGGCTGAATGGTGCGAAGATATGCTTCTGTTTCGCAGTATTTGATAGAATTTTGATTTTATTTTCTTTAGTGGGGCAAATAAGAGAAAGCATGTATACGTAGAGAGAGAGAGAGAGAGAGAGAGAGAGAGAGAGAGAGAGAGAGAGAGAGAGAGAGAGAGAGAGAGAGAGAGAGTTTGGTTTTACTAAAAATACTTTTGAGGGATGTGATTCTTTTTTTTAGGTTTTCAATTTCTTTTGTAGGAAGAGATTACAGACCAACTAGCCCAGAGGAACAACGATTGCAATAATAATGATACACATGCTGTTATGTGACAACGTTTTACAGAGAAGAATAACAAAAAGGGATACGAAACTCCCATTAGAAAATCTTAATTGAAAAACCATTCCTTTAGACTTCAGGAACCAGAGGATCTCGAGTTATACTTTCCCTCTCCAGTCAAACGGCCAAATGTTTTCCACTGAAGAATGGGGCGGAAGCGAGATCTAATCGTGGTTTGTGTATAATTAATGAGGCGAAGTTCATTTCTATTGAATTTAGAGAGGTGGTCTTAAAGGAATCTGGCTTTGTAGTGTAGTTGTGGTTGTGGTGGCCTATTGAAAACGTCCTTGCCTGTCGTTCGCCGGACTGGGGTTATAGTATTGCTCAATTTCTATAGTTTCTTGTGATGCCGGACTGGGGTTCTAGTCTTGCTCAATTTCGATAGTTTCTTGTGATGCCGGACTGGGGTTATAGTATTGCTCAATTTCGATAGTTTCTTGTAATGCCGGACTGGGGTTCTAGTCTTGCTCAATTTCTATAGTTTCTTGTGATGCCGGACTGGGGTTCTAGTCTTGCTCAATTTCGATAGTTTCTTGTGATGCCGGACTGGGGTTATAGTATTGCTCAATTTCGATAGTTTCTTGTAATGCCGGACTGGGGTTCTAGTCTTGCTCAATTTCTATAGTTTCTTGTGATGCCGGACTGGGGTTCTAGTCTTGCTCAATTTCGATAGTTTCTTGTGATGCCGGACTGGGGTTCTAGTCTTGCTCAATTTTGATAGTTTCTTGTGATGCCGACTGGGGTTCTAGTCTTGCTCAATTTAATAGTTTCTTGTAATGAAGGACTGGGGTTCTAGTCTTGCTCAATTTGATAGTTTCTTGTAATGCCGGACTGGGGTTCTAGTCTTGCTCAATTTCGATAGTTTCTTGTAATGCCGGACTGGGGTTCTAGTCTTGCTCAATTTCGATAGTTTCTTGTAATGCCGACTGGGGTTCTAGTCTTGCTCAATTTAAAGTTTATTGTAATGCCGGACTGGGGTTCTAGTCTTGCTCAATTTCGATAGTTTCTTGTAATGCCGGACTGGGGTTCTAGTCTTGCTCAATTTCGATAGTTTCTTGTAATGCCGGACTGGGGTTCTAGTCTTGCTCAATTTCGATAGTTTCTTGTAATGCCGGACTGGGGTTCTAGTCTTGCTCAATTTCGATAGTTTCTTGTAATGCCGGACTGGGGTTCTAGTCTTGCTCAATTTCGATAGTTTCTTGTAATGCCGGACTGGGGTTCTAGTCTTGCTCAATTTAAAGTTTATTGTAATGCCGGACTGGGGTTCTAGTCTTGCTCAATTTCGATAGTTTCTTGTAATGCCGGACTGGGGTTCTAGTATTGCTCAATTTAAAGTTTATTGTAATGCCGGACTGGGGTTCTAGTCTTGCTCAATTTCGATAGTTTCTTGTAATGCCGGACTGGGGTTCTAGTCTTGCTCAATTTCGATAGTTTCTTGTAATGCCGGACTGGGGTTCTAGTATTGCTCAATTTAAAGTTTATTGTAATGCCGGACTGGGGTTCTAGTCTTGCTCAATTTCGATAGTTTCTTGTAATGCCAGACTGGGGTTCTAGTCTTGCTCAATTTCGATAGTTTCTTGTAATGCCGGACTGGGGTTCTAGTCTTGCTCAATTTTGATAGTTTCTTGTAATGCCGGACTGGGGTTCTTGTCTTGCTCAATTTCGATAGGTTCTTGTAATGCCGGACTGGGGTTCTAGTCCTGCTCAATTTCGATAGTTTCTTGTAATGCCGGACTGGGGTTCTAGTCTTGCTCAATTTCGATAGTTTCTTGTAATGCCGGACTGGGGTTCTAGTATTGCTCAATTTATTGTTTATTGTAATGCCGGACTGGGGTTCTAGTCTTGCTCAATTTTGATAGTTTCTTGTAATGCCGGACTGGGGTTCTAGTCTTGCTCAATTTAAAGTTTATTATAATGCCGGACTGGGGTTCTAGTCTTGCTCGATTTCATAGTTTCTTGTGATGCCGGACTGGGGTTCTAGTCTTGCTCGATTTCGATAGTTTCTTGTGATGCCGTACTGGGGTTCTAGTCTTGCTCTATTTCAATAGTTTCTTGTGATGCCGGACTGGGGTCTAGTCTTGCTCGATTTCGATAGTTTCTTGTGATGCCGGACTGGGGTTCTAGTCTTGCTCGATTTCGATAGTTTCTTGTGATGCCGGCCTGGGGTTCTAGTCTCGCCCAAGTTCGATAGCTTCTTGTGATGCCGGCCTGGGGTTCTAGTCTCGCCCAAGTTCGATAGCTTCTTGTGATGCCGGCCTGGGGTTCTATAGTCTCGCCCAAGTTCGATAGCTTCTTGTGATGCCGGCCTGGGGTTCTAGTCTCACCCAAGTTCGATAGCTTCTTGTGATGCCGGCCTGGGGTTCTAGTCTCACCCAAGTTCGATAGCTTCTTGTGATGCCGGCCTGGGGTTCTAGTCTCGCCCAATTTCGATAGCTTCTTGTAATGCCGAACTGGGGTTCTAGTCTCGCTCAAGTTCGGTAGCATCTTGTAGTATCAGCAACCTCGCTATCCTCGTGACCTAGGATTAAAGGTCTTGGGGGACCCTATAAGACTACCTGCTAAGTCACCAGCAGCCATTGCCAGGCTTTCCTTGGTCCTAGTTTGGATGGAGAGGGGCTTGGGCGTTGATCATATGGATATATGATCAGTATCTGTCAGAGAGTCCGGCTAGCTAGGTCATTGTCACTGTTTGCCTCTACCATTCACGAGCGGCCTTCAAATGCCCCACTTATAGCACAAAAAAAAAAAAGAAAAAATAGATATCTGTTTGAGGCTCAGGGTGAGGAGGGCAGGTTCATCCTTTCCAAGATCCTTGGACATTATGTGTCGTACAATGCTAGTGGGATTTTTAAATTTATATCAGAAGCAGGTCTTCTCAATTCTATTTAACTTTTAGAAAATATTTACTTTCCTGGTCTTAATTGAATATTCTTTTAATCTTCAAATTATTCATTAAATTGGTTTCTTCATTTCTGGTCTGAATAATATAGTCAGTTTCAAAGGCGTTAATGAAAGGGTCTGGACGAGGGGACTGTATAAAGGTAAAATAAACATGGATTCATGGAAGAGTTTTTGAATCTCACGAATGTGTCTAAGGGTGACTGAATACAGGTTTGAGTTTTACAATCACAAGTGTTACTCTCTGAATGGTTCAGAGAGAGGCTCTGAAAGGGGACCTGTAGCGAAATTGCTTGAGATTCTTCATTTCACTGATGTGAACGCGTTGGTCTGAAAAGTTTATGCAAAAAAAAATGGTATAATTCATGATTCTGTATTTATGACTTTTACAGTTCCTACCTAAAATCTCTCTTACACGCACACACACACACACACACACACACACACACACATATATATATATACAGTATATATATACACTTATCTTGTTACAATATGTTTCTTATGGACTCAGATATAACGCAAACATTGCTGGAACCCCTGAAATCAATAGCATATTTTCTTGCTTTGATATTTTCAAACGATATTATCGTTCGATGGTCTGGTATCGTCTATAAATAATTCTGAACCCCATTTGCGATCAAGAGAGAGAGAGAGAGAGAGAGAGAGAGAGAGAGAGAGAGAGAGAGAGAGAGAGAGAGAGAGAGAGAGCCTTAAAAAGCAATTATCCACGTTGTGATCTCGCCAAAGCCTCTTTTCAACTTCGGGCCAAGATATACGCAACTCCACTTTCCTCGTCTTAATCCTCTTGCCTTCCGAACATATCACGTTCCAGCATCCCTAATCTTTACACCCCTCTGTTTGGGGAACATTCTCCTCCTCCAATGCCCCTTAGATCGAATGCTCTTTCTCTCTCTCTCTCTCTCTCTCTCTCTCTCTCTCAAACACTTTCTCTTCAATACACCTCTATCTCTAACTAGATTTATCTTCCTTACTTCCCCTTTCTCTCGCTAACGTGAACTCTCCAATAACCCCTCTCTCTCTCTCTCTCTCTCTCTCTCTCTCTCTCTCTCTCTCTCTCTCTCTAACTAGAATTATCTCCATTACTTCCCCTTTCTCTCACTAACGCCAACTCTTCAATACCTCCTTCTCTCTCTCTCTCTCTCTCTCTTACTTCCCCTTTCTCTCACTAACGCCAACTCTTCAATACCTCGTTCTCTCTCTCTCTCTCTCTCTCTCTCTCTCTCTCTCTCTCTCTCTCTCTCTCTCTCTCTCTCTCTCTCTCTCTCAAAAGCGCTTTCTCTTCAATACACCTCTCTCTCTAACTAGAATTATCTCCATTACTTACTCTTTCTCTCACTAACGCCAACTCTTCAATACCTCCTTCTCTCTCTCTCTCTCTCTCTCTCTCTCTCTCTCTCTCTCTCTCTCTCTCTCTCTCTCTAACTAGAATTATCTCCATTACTTCCCCTTTCTCTCACTAACGCCAACTCTTCAATAC
>NC_090737.1:122297436-122302436 GCF_036898095.1 Palaemon carinicauda | reverse complement strand
CAGTCAGGAGACTGCCAGAGAGGAGGTTGATAGTTACTGGCCCTGGCAACTTACTATGGGAGTCTGGTCGAGCGGCAATGGGCCACAGTGAACCGAGAATTTAACAAGGTTTGTTCACATTCTCCAATGTAACTCATTGATTGGGTCATTTACCGTTTACGAGAATTCTAAACTTAAAATTTGCATAAAAAAACCTAAATTCTGGCAACATTTATTCTAGGATTTTTACCGTTTTAAAAACGGATATATTGACGTAAAGGTGTGATATTATGGTCACTAACCCGTAAAAGATAACAAAGTAAGGTGAAATTACGGTCACCGTGTATTTTACTGAAATACGAATGAGAACATTATATTTTTACGGAGAATTTCCGATTAAAATTACCGTTTTTAACAGAGTAGTTAATCTAATCATTCCCGGGAAATTGGATGATGATTAACATCCTATTCACTAAATTTTACTATAGTGAGCAAAGAGGTGTATATTTCATTTAGAGTAAGGGGACTTCCACCCTTATTGACTCCGGTACTCAACGACCATGAGCTACGAGGGTGCAGAAAAGACGGTCTCCCCTTTTTATCTACTTTCTTTTCAAAAGTGATAAAGCCTTATGCCCACGGCACGAAGATCGTCGTAGATCGACTAAGGACGCTGACGAAATCCGAGCCATAAAATCGCTTGGGTGACATCCACCCTCTCATCCTCTCATCCTTTCCACAAGGGGAGAAATCCTTGGATGATTGATCAAGATTATGACGAAGGTATCATCCCTCTTAATCCTCCAGGGATAAGGATTTATGGGATTCTCTTTGGCCCTTTTTTTTCCCTCTCCCATTCTTTCCCTCCTTATTCTTCTCCCTTCTCCCAGAAGTCGAGAGACAAATCGCGAAGGTCACGGAATTTGCTCGCTAATTTTCCTTCTCCGTCTTGGGAGATGAGGGTTGATCTGTTGCTCAGTCAAGGATGGGACTAATTGAGTTTTCAGATGTTCAGGGATACTTACCGGTAAATGATTTAGGTTTTTTGAGTACCTAAGCCGTCATGCATACATACATACACACACACGCATAGATTCAACCCTTCCAACTCTCTCCCCCTTTCCTGACGACAACTAGGCAGTTTCGGTATTTTGTGGGAGATTGTGGTTTCCGGGTGAACCTCTCCAAGTAACACTTCTCATAAGGGTTTACTACCTACCTCTGGGAATATATATATATATATATATATATATATAATATATATATATATACATATATATATATATATATACATATATATATATATATATATATATATATATATATATATATACAGTTATATATATATATATATATATATATATATATATATATATATATATATACTGTCACAACGAGTATTATTGCCAAACGTATGTCTACTCAGTCTCTCCCCATCCCTCGGGGAGAGTGGAGAGGGAGTAGTCGTACCCTTGTGAGAAGAGGTACAATCTGAGACCATAATCTCTCACAAATTGCTGAAACTGCCGTGTTGTAATTAAGAAAAGGGAAGGGAGTAGGGAGGATTGAATCTGTGTGCGTGTGTGCATATCTATCTATATATTTAGCCATCATTATTGACGGGTCGCGTACACTATTTTTTTTATAACCAGTTGGCTAGTAGGTTGGCTAGGGCACCAGCCACCCGTTGAGATACTACCGCTAGAGAGGTATGGGGTCTTTTTACTGGACAGACAGTACTACATTGGATCCTTCTTTCTGGTTACGGTTTCATTTTTCCCTTTGCCTACAAACACACACACACCCACACACACACACACACTGAATAGTCTGGCCTATTCTTTACATATTCTCCCCTGACCTCATACACCTGACAACACAGATTACCAAACAATTCTTTTTCACTTTAGAGGTTACTGCACTGTAATTGTTTAGTGGCCACTTTCCTCTTGGTAAGGGTAGAAGAGACTTTAGCTCTGGTAAGCAGCTCTTCTAGGAGGACACTCCAAAATCAAATCATTGTTCTCTAGTCTTTGGTAGTGCCATAGCCTCTGTACCATGGTTTTCCACTGTCTTGGGTTAGAGTTCTCTTGCTTGAGGGTACACTTGAGCACCCTATTTTATCTTATTTCTCTTCCTCTAGTTTTGTTAATTTTTTTTTTATAGTTTATATAGGAGATATTTATTTTAATGCTGTTACTCTTCTTAAAATATTTGATGTTCCTTTTTTCCTTTCCTCACTGGGCTATTTTCCCTGTGTTGGGGTCTTTGGGCTTCTAGCATCCTGCTTTTCCAACTAGGATTGTAGCTTAGCAAGTAATAATGATAATAATAATAATAATAATAATAATAATAATAATAATAATAATAATGAACGATTGAGATAGATATAAGGCAATCCTAAATAGATAAACGAGCATTAACATAAACGCAAAAAATAGAACAATGATAAAAACGCGCACACAAATAAAACTTGAAATCTCGGCAACAATATCTTCAAACAATTCACTGCATGAATTTACACTCTTGAGTTTTTTTTTTTTTTTTTTTTTTTTTTTGAGGGGGAGGGAGTTGTTTGACCCAGGGAGGGGTAAAGGGGGGTTAGTTTTGCTCAGGAGAAGGAGTTTGAGTGATTTCACTTTTTTCTTTACTGTCTTTTTTTTCTACCGTCTTTTTTCTTATTGTCTTTTTCTTTCCTGCTCAAGAGGCTGGATAATATCATGATGATCTCGTCCAGAGGAGGTTCTCACCACTCCAATTATTTCTTTATTCTGCCAAGAGAAGTTTTTTCTTTACAATTGCTCTTCTTTTTTTTAAGGATGACGAGAACTAGGTGACATCTGTGGCGGGTTTAAAGAATTGTTATGATTTCATGAAGTCTACCCGATTTATTCCTGAAATGTTCATCTGTTTTTTATATCTATTTCTTAGAATTTTTTGACAATTTATTTGATTTCCATTTATTTTCAAACGTATGAGACACCTTGTTTTAGTCAGCTCTGCATCGCTTGATATCAATTTTAACATTAATTTGAACAAATTGTACACAATAAAATCTATTATTTCATAAACTGCCATATTTGATTCACAATTCTTGTACTTATTCACTATGAATGCAAATTGTGTTTTTATACACAAAGATAGAATTTTAGATATTTAGTTGCCTATTATCATACTTACACGATCCTCTATTTAAGTTTAAGGTTTAAAGGCCGCTCATGAATGACAGAGGCAACCAGGACCAATGCCCCAGAGACTGACCATATATACATATGATTAGCACCCAAGCCCCCTCTCCACCCATGCTAAGGCCAATGAGAGCCATGCCATGGCTGCTGAAGCCTCAGCAGATAGACCTATAGGCTCCCTCAAACCTCAAACCCTTAGCTCACAAGGATGGTGAGGTTATAGCAACCAAAGAAACTAACGAGACCCAGTCTGGGATGTTTCCACATCGGCCACATTTATAATTCTTCCACGGGACTACCCCGAGGTTAATGAAAAATACTACGTCAATTTATTCTTTGAAGAATTAAAAAAAAAAAAAAGAAAGAAACAAAGAACCTACTCATTTATGCTCTGCTAATGAGTTGACTTAATGCTAAACTTGAAATATCTCTGCGAAAGTTTGGTTTAGTATGATTTTCTCTTTATTGCATTTCCGCCTAAAAAAAAAGAGATATCTCTTTAGAATAGATGATTTTTCTCTTTTTTTTTCACCCACGGTTTCTTGCCTTGTTTGGTTAGGCTGCTGGTCGCTACCGTTTATGACGTCGGAGGTCTGGCTGGTAGGGTGATTTGCCAGCCTAAGGAGGAGAGGAAAAAAAAGACTTAGACCTTCGCATTAAAGACTGCAAACTTTAGACTCTCTCTCTCTCTCTCTCTCTCTCTCTTTCTCTCTCTCTCTGAGAGTTGTTCTTTATTCTAGGGTTGTGGTGGCCAAGGTGGTAACGTCCCCTGACTGGTGAACGCCAGACTGGGGTTCGAGTCCCACTCAAACTTGCTAGTTCCTTTTGGTCGCTGCAATATCACCATCCTTGTGAGCTAAGGATGGGGGGGGGGGAGTATGAGGGAGCCTATAGGTCAATCTGCTTAGCCCTCAGCAGCCATTGCCTGGCACTCCTTGGTCCTAGCTTGGGTGGAGAAGGGGCTTCGGCACTGATCATATGCATATGTGGTCAGTCTCCAGGGCATTGTCCTGCTTGATGGGGTAATGTCACTGTCCCTTGCCTCTGCCATTCATGAGTGGCCTTTAAACTTTTAAATCTTTAAACCTATGCTAGTCCAATGGCTTTATTATCTTTTATTATCAGCTTGTTTCATAGTCTTCAGCTCTGTTGCTTAATGACAGTTACGCATTGCCTCTTATAACCCTTGTTCTTAGCCCTCTTTAATCCAGTCTTGAGACCGACTTGTGCATATAACCTATCAATTACTATTACTATTACTATTACTTATATTTGGCAATATTAATTTATTATTCCTTTGCAAAGCCATTTTTGTTGGAGGTAATCTGAAATTTATTTTTTTTATTCCTTTACAAGGGGTGTTCGTGTTGGAGTAAATCTTAGATTAATCACTTTTGCCCTTTGCAAGGGACGTTTTTGTTGGAGGTAATCTGAATATTTTTCTATTTCCTTTACAAGGGTGTTCTTATTGGAGGTAATCTGAAATTTATTTCTTTTTCCCCTTTCAGGAAAGTTTTTATTGGAGGTAATCTGAAATTAGTCTTTTCTTCCTTGGCTGGGGGCGTTCTTATTGGAGGTAATCTTGAAATTTATTTTCTTTGTCACTTTGCAGGGGCCTTTTGTTGGAGGCAATCTGATTTTTCTCTTCCTTCGCAGGACCATTTTTGTTGGAGGTCATCTGATTTATTTTTCCTTTCCAGAGACGTTTTTGTCGGAGATAAGCTGAAATTTATTTCCTTATCTTCCTTTTCAGGGGCGTTTTTGTTGGAGATAAGCTGAAATTTATTTCATTTTCTTCCTTTCCAGAGACGTTTTTGTTGGAGATAAGCTGAA
>NC_090737.1:122277436-122294936 GCF_036898095.1 Palaemon carinicauda | reverse complement strand
GCGTTTCAGGTGTCTCCATACTGTGGTGGCATCGGAGTAGCCTCGGCCTTCGTGTCCTTCAACGTGGCTCTCTACTACAACACCATCATCGCCTGGTGCCTCTACTACCTAGCGGGAGTGAGTCAGGGCTCGAAAAACCTGTATTGGTTCTCATCGAAACGATGTGTTGTTTCTCATTCTCTGTTTAGCTGTTCATAGGCTCACTTGTGTCTCTTTATCTGTCCCTCGATGTTCTTTCACCCTGACGTGGCCACTCTCCTGTGTATTCTCACTTCAGAACCCCTCCATATTTCATAATTTGCATTCATAATTTTACGTGTGATTTTCCGTGATTTTCAGTTTTTTTTTGCTTTTTCTAGTACTGACATCTTTGTGATTCGACTGTTATTGAATCGACTCTCTGGAGAAAGGTAAATTCCGTAATTTATTGTAATTATTAACGTTAATTTTTATGGGGTTTGTGCTCCTGTTATCAGATAATCTTTGCTTTTTATCTTTGCCGATTCTTTTATTGCTTGCTTGGATTGCTAAAATATATGGAATCCTCTGAAGGAAAATAAAAGTGTTATTAAGAACGAATATGTATATATGAAATAATGGCTATACCATATTTCCTAATGGAAATAATTATAGGTCAAATAACGGAGCATTATTTATGAAAGCAGATGCATTCTGAAATAATAATATACTACGGAAAAAATGATCAATTTAGGAATTTAGATATTATCTAAGATAGCATTTTACATTTGAAATAATTTAACTTCCAAACTCTTTTCCGCTATTTTTGGATAGTTTTCCATTCTTAGATATATCTTCAAGATCGTTTTTCACTTTCTTATCTATTTTATGCTTGGTAAAAAGTTCAATAACTATTCAAAATTCTAATTCAGATAATTAAATATCAAACTACCTATATATATATATATATATATATATATATATATATATATATATATATATATATATGTATATATATGTATATATATATATATATATATATATATACATATATATATATATATGTATATATATATATACATATATATATATATATATATATATATATATATATATATATATATATATATATATATATATATAATTCATAAGTATTGATTCAGCTATAATCTAAATTCTAAAATGTATTAAAATTCCTCTTTTTCTGAGACATTCAACAAGTTTATGTTTTATATGACTGAAGAATAATTTTTATTAATATTTAGAATCCTGATATTTTAAGGACATTATATTGCAGCTTGTTTGTTACCTGTACGTTATATTCGCATCGAAATTAAGTCAATAATTACAAGTGAAACTAATCTTTCAGCAAGGAGACATAGTTTGTCTCTTTTATAGATACCCCTGTGTTCTAGCAATAAGGAAAAATATCATATGAAACAAAAATAGAAAAATAGACCTTAGATAAGTTTATGGTACTTATTGTAAAAGCCAATCTTATTGGTACTTATCATTGTAACAATGAATCTTATTGGTGCTTCTCATTGTAACAACCAATCTTATTGGTCCTTCTCATTGTAACAACCAATCTTATTGGTCAACAGCTTAACGTCGAAATCACGTGACCGGTCGCTGCCAACGCTTCGGGAATGTGAAGGTTTATATGAAGAAAAGTTGAAATTAATCTCGCATTTCTTTTGTTTCTACCATATCTATTGAATTTCGGCTTCTCTTAGCAGGCATGCCATGGCTATTTTGTATCACAGATTACTATGTGCACATTCTTATATTCTTTTGGTTTTCCTGTAAAGTCTAGGAGTGCTACCACATTGGATCTGGAATGACCTTAGGGCCTCTTGAGTATTGGAGAAGTGTGTATCTTCTTGAGGCGATGCTAGGCATTTTATAAAGGCTTTTTGGATATGCTTCTGGTTGACTATGACGAAACTGCATGGGGATGCTAAGGCTATCTAACATTTTGGGGAAGATTTCCAATGGCCCGACCATTTGGGGAAGATTTCTAGTGCCCCGACCTTTTCGGATAGACCGCTACTGTGACCTTTTAGGAAGGAATCATAGGGCTATGACCTTTCGGGAAAAATGATTAGGCTGACGACTTTCAGAGAAAGATCGTTGAAACTGTTGGGTTTTAAGGAATAATTCTAATTTTATGACCGTTTAAAGAAACAGGTTAAGGCTATAATTATTTTGGGGGATGGTGATTGAATTTACGATTTTTTGGGGAAAACTGATCTTTTAATGAAGACTGCCAAATACTATGGTTATTAGGAGCAGACTACTTAGAGTAATATCTTAATACTATCGAGGTTATGAACTTACTGTGAGACTACAAAATCTATGTAGACTAAACTAGTCCAAATCACTTACTTACTTTAGTGCTAATCGCTTGGCGAGGCTCACCAGTTTTATTCGTATGAGAAAATCCATTAAGACTACATTTTCCAAAACAGTATTGAGGTTATGAACTTACTGTGAGACTACAAAATCTATGTAGACTAAAGTAGTCCAAATCACTTACATACTTTAATGGTAATCGCTTAGCGAGGCTCACCAGTTTTATTCGTATGAGAAAATCCATTAAGACTACATTTTCCAAAATAGTATTGAGGTTATGAACTTACTGTGAGACTACAAAATCTATGTAGACTAAACTAGTCCAAATCACTTATATACTTTAGTGCTAATCGCTTGGCAAGGTTCATGAGTTTTATTCGTTTGAGAAAATCCATTAAGACTACGATATTTTTCCAAAATAGTATTGAGGTTATGAACTTATTGGGAGACTACCAAGGCTATGTAGGCTAAAACTAGTCCAAATACTCTAGTGTTTATAGCTTGGCAAGGTTCACAGATTTCAATCTTATGAGAACAATGGAACTTTCAAACTCGCAGGATAACTTAAAACTGCCCCTTTCAAAAGAGAATCCTTAAACTTCCTCAAATGACTCATGATCTTAGCATCCTCTCAGTTGCTTGGAAACGGTGCAGTGGCTAGACGTTGTAATTGAACCCAGTCCCAATATGGTCCAATTATTTTTTATTGTAGTTAAAAGTAATTAGATTCCTATTTATTTTGGTACCCTCCGACAAATCCTTCCTACATACCCGGTGTGATTTTGTAAGTGAATTAGTAAACCCTTTATCAATCCATGTCCCTTTTGTATTTTAATTATTTTTTAGTATTATCAGTCATTTTTTAAAAATATGATAAATCTCGACATCTGTATTTTATCCTTTTTTGTCAATCCATGTCCCTTTTCTATTTTAATTATTTTTTAGCATTATCAGTCATTTTTTAAAAATATGATAAATCTCGACATCTGTATTTTACCTTTTTTTGTCTGTGATAAATGTCTACAAATATTTCATCCTATCTCTACAAACATTGTTGCCTATGTAAATAATCATTGTGTGTTGTGATGAAAACCTTTACCATCATTGTCTACACGTATTCTACCTTTTTATATAACCAAGATTCATTGCTTTCATTCATGTTTATCTAATTGTGATGGCCTAACACCTTATGTCTCCTCATTCTTTGCATTGTGATGTATAGCTTCATGGTAATATTTCTCTCTCTCTCTCTCTCTCTCTCTCTCTCTCTCTCTCTCTCTCTCTCTCTCTCTCTCTCTCTCTCTCTCTCTCTCTCTCTCAAATGTTATTGAGCTTTCTAACTTCCCAAATTGGCTTCTTTCTTAGAAAATTTCCTTTCTTTGTTTACAATAGTCTTCCATCTAAGATAATATTTCATCTCTCATATTTATTTGATAAGATTATTTTCTTCTTCCTGTACTTTCTATGTTTTATCTCTATTATTGACCTTCATGTTATTTGTCTTCACTGTTTAATGTGTGTGAAACTTTAATTTTTCGTATATATATCAGTTATCTTTCTGTGTGCTACAGATTTCTTCGAATTTTCAAACTTTTGTCTCAAATATATACTCGTTGCCTATCTAATTTCATTCATGATCTTATCTTTCATTTTTACTTCTTGGTTACTAGATTTCTTTCAATTTTAATACTTTTAAGTTATCAAATCCTACATTAATTTGGGTCCTTTTGTAATTTTTTTTTTTAGAAGAAAATCTAATTTTTCATATTTTTTTTTAACTGGCTTCTTTTTCCATCATTCATTTCGACATATCTTTATTTTTTCTTGCGTGTTTTTTGCATTCTTTATAATATCCATAGAATATATATAATGTTTAAATTTTTAGCTTCTTTTTCCTTCATTTATTTCAGCATATCTTTAATGCCCATAACTTATTCTTTTACTTTTATTTCCTTCTTCCAGTTTTCTTGTATATCAAACTCATTAGGTATTCTCCGTATTGTATCTGGCTCTTCTTAGGAATAATTTCATTATCGATACACTTGACTAATTACAATTTCATTCTTATCTGTAGCATGAGAAAAATTAGCCTCTTTCACATAGCTTCTCACCACAAGAAATCTCTTTCATTAGTTGCCAAGAGCCCCTGACGTGTTGTGTATAAAACATATTCTATAAACTTAATGTTGTTTGATTTTCTCACTTCTCATCTAAATGATCTTATAATCACCTTAATAATATTTGCTCTCTATTCTTCCCTTACAAAGTACTAAAGTATAATTCTGAGTTCACCATGTATGTTTCCCTCTACCCATTTTCCTCTCTTCGCCTTGTACAGTTGGTTTCATTAATTCCTGTACACTTCATGGGAAGCTAAGGGAGACGGCTGACAGCTGTACATTGTAGAAAATAACGCTGTGTTTAGCAACAGTGAAACTGTTGGCAACACTGTAAAATAACGTCACTGAGCTAGTAAAAGCTTAATCAATTATATTTTGTCAATTCTAAGAAGTGCTGTAAAGAAAATAACAATATTTTTCTACACAATACTTCGTAGAATTAATAAAAAAGCATTTACTTACGTTTTTATAAACTCAGTGACTTTATTCTACAATCTGCAGCGTTGCCAAATGTTTTTCTTGAGGTAAACACAGCATTACTTGCTACAATGTAGCCCACAGCTATCAGACCCCTCCTCATCTTCCCGTGAAGTGTACAGGGAACAGTGAAGCCAAATATAAGTCAAGTTCAAACGTCTGCTGACCATTGAATTTAACTGTACAACCTAATATCCCCCTATCCCAAGACACTCCTCCAAGTGCTCAGATCTGACCACTGTCTCGTCTGCTACCTGAAGTGAAGTGCTCGCCAGTGCCTCGCCTTCCAGAAGAGGAGTACCCACCGAAATCTGAACTGACCTTTTCTTTCCTTTTGCTCTCGATTTAGAGTATTGTGAACTTACGCTCTAGGCCGGCTAAATCACAGAGCTTTTAGCGCCAATCTCACCAGTATTTGCGGTTATTTGCCATTTAAGTGCACCACTTTTCCCTCCATTTGATTTCTCTGGAATGATGATATTTTATTTTCTATTCCATTAAGAAGCAATGGGCCTTCCCATTTAGTTCTGCATGATATGAAGAAAAGGTTTTATGTATATTTGTGTAAATATACGACCATACTTTTGTATATATATATAAATATATTGTATATATATATGTATATATATGTATATATATGTTATATATATGTATATATATGTTATATATATATGTATATATATGTTATATATATATGTATATATATGTTATATATATATGTATATATATGTTATATATATGTATATATATGTTATATATATGTATATATATATATATATATATATATATATATATATACATATAAATATATATAGCACAAATATATGTTATATATATATGTATATATATATACATATAAATATATATAGCACAAACATATGTTATATATATGCATATACTGTATGTGTGTATGTATGTATATATGTATATATATATATATATATATATATATATATATATATATGTATGTATATATACATGTATATAGGTATATATATGTTTATATATGTGTGTATATATATATATATATATATATATATATATATATATATATAATGTATGTATGAACGTATATAAATCTATACATACATATCCATTGTGTATTTTATTTTTCATAAGTATTACCACGCGTCATTGAGCCCCATTGAAGATGGTGGACTGTGTTTTTACTTGAAAATAAATAACATATCAATAAGTTGTATAATGTAAATCTTAAAGATTTTATTGAATGTCATTGCATACATAGAAATTAGATTAACACCGATATACATGCACGAAAAAATATATCAGTTTTAATTTCTTTTGATTTCATGAAGAGATTTTTATAATAATATTTTTCATTGAACAAAAATTTAATGAAGTTTTACGTCGATTACTTTATTAACAATAAGGGAAAAAAATAAATTTCTTAACATTATCGATTAAACAATTGGTTTTTCAATATAAGAAAGTTGAAATATAAAACAATTTCGTACAAAAGTTATTTAGATAGATAAGAGAAGTCATATACTGTCAATCATAAATGTGGTAGGGAAACATGTTATATATTTTAAATCTATTTTTAAGTAAAAATCAGATCAGTATATATATGTTCGTTAATTGAAAATCAGTTAGGAAAATATAATAAAAATCAGTAGTAATTTCTTAAAAAATCGAGTGAAATTTGTATATCTTAGTCCGTAAAGCAGTTAAAGAAAAATAATAAAGAATAATTGTTTTCAGAAAACTTATAAAACGAACGTTATTTCGAATGATACTCCGGTTAAGCTTCTTATTGAAAATGAATCTGAATTATAATAATGTTTTTTGTGACAATTTTGCTTATCATAAAGGCACTTATATTAAACATAAAATCAATATATACATTATATATAGCAAAAATTAATAGTCTAATAACCATATTTTCAAATCAAATAGGATTTCTGTTTTTTTTTTATATCAATAAAATAAATATGGTATTCCATATGCATGGCTGCCAACCACAAATTTTAGTTATACATAGATTTATAAAATCAAGAAATTTGCCTATGCGCGTACATAAATCCACATGTATATACAATAAGTCTATATATACATATGCACATGTACTTTTGTATGTACACATATTTGTTTCCATTGTCATATTGTTCTACATAATTGAAAGTACCACAGGAATCCTATTTCCCTGAAAGCTCATGAATAACATTTGTGCATTATTTCGTATTTACTTCTGACAGAGTTTTCGGACACCTTTGCCCTGGGCCTACTGTCCTCTGGAATATTTCGCCAACGGATCCTACAGAGAAATCAAGGAATGTGAGGTAAGTGCTGGCAGGAGTGGAGAACTGTTTCATGAGGTCAATAAATGTCAGAGACTTAATAGAAATCAGTGTCGTGTTCCTCCTCTGCAAACATTTTTCGCGTTCATCATCTGTCTGTTTGTTTTCATTTTATCTCATCATCATCATCATCATCATCATCATTATCATCATCATCATCATCATCATCTCCTCCCCCTACGCCTCTTGACGCAAAGGGCCTCTGTTAGATTTCTTCAGTCGTCCCTATCTTGAGGTTTTAAATCAATACTTCTCCATTCATCATCTCCCACTTCACGCTTCATAGTCCTCAGCCATGCAGGCCTGGGTCTTCCAATTCTTCTAGTGTCTTGAGGATCTATAAGGAAATCATCATCATCTTCATCGTCATCACCATCATCATCATCATCATCTCCGCCCACGCCCATTGACGCAAAATGCCTCTGTTAGATTTCATGACATCTCTATCATGAGCTTTCAAATCAATACTTCTCCATTCATCATCTCCCACTTCACGCTTCATAGTCCTCGGCCATGTAAGCCTGGATCTTCCAACTCTTCTAGTGTCTTGAGGATCTATAAGGAAATCATCATCATCTTCATCATCATCATCATCATCATCTCCTCTCACGCCTATTAACGCAAAGGGCCTCTGTTAGATTCCATCAGTCGTCTCTTTCTTGAGCTTTTAGATCAATACTTCTTCACTCATCATCTCACATTTCACGCTTCACAGTCTTCAGCCATGTAGGCCTGGGTCTTCCAATTCTTCTAGCGTCTTGAGGATCTATAATGAAATCATCATCATCATCATCTCCTCCCATGCCTATTGACGCAAAGGGGCCTCTGTTAGATTTCGCCAGTCGTCTCTATCTTGAGCTTTTAAATCAATACTTCTCCACTCATCATCTCACATTTCACGCTTCATAGTCCTCAGCCATATAGGCCTGGGTCTTCCAATTCTTTTAGTGTCTTGAGGTTCTATAAGGAAATTATCATCATCATCATCATCATCATCTCCTCCCCCTACGCCTCTTGACGCAAAGGGGCCTCTGTTAGATTTCTTCAGTCGTCTCTCTCTTGAGCTTTCAAATCAATACTTCTCCATTCATCATCTCCCACTTCACGCTTCATAGTCCTCAGCCATGCAGGCCTGGGTCTTCCAATTCTTCTAGTGTCTTGAGGATCTATAAGGAAATCATCATCATCTTCATCGTCATCACCATCATCATCATCATCATCTCCGCCCACGCCCATTGACGCAAAATGCCTCTGTTAGATTTCATGACATCTCTATCATGAGCTTTCAAATCAATACTTCTCCATTCATCATCTCCCACTTCACGCTTCATAGTCCTCGGCCATGTAAGCCTGGATCTTCCAATTCTTCTAGTGTCTTGAGGATCTGTAAGGAAATCATCACCATCATCATCATCATAATCATCTCCTTCCCCCACGCTTATTGACGCAAAAGGCCTCTGTTAGATTTCGCCAGTCGTCTCTATCTTGAGCTTTTAAATCAATACTTCTCCACTCGTCATCTCCCACTTCACGCTTCATAGTCCTCAGCCATATAGGCCTGGGTCTTCCAATTCTTCTAGTGTCTTGAGGATCTATAAGGAAATCACCATCACCATCTCCTCCCCTTAAGCCTCCTGACGCAAAGGGCCTCTGTTAGATTTTATCAGTCGTCTCTATCTTGAGCTTTCAAATCAATACTTCTCCACTCATCATCTCCCATTTCACGCTTCACAGTCCTCAGCCATGTAGGCCTGGGTCTTCCAATTCTTCAAGTGTCTTGAGGATCTATAAAGAAATCCTCATCATCTTCATCATCATCATCATCATCATCTACTCCTACGCCTATTGACGCAAAGGGCCTCTGTTAGATTTCGCCAGTCGTCTCTTTCTTGAGTTTTTAAATCAATACTTCTCCATTCATCATCTCCCACTTCACGCTTCATAGTCCTCAGTCATGTAGGCCTGGGTCTTCCAATTCTTCTAGTATCTTGAGGATCCATAAGGAAATCATCATCTCCTCCTGCGCCTATTGACGTAAAAGGCCTCTGTTAGATTTCATAAGTCGTCTCTATCTTGAACTTTTAAATCAATATTTTTCCACTCATCATCTCATATTTCACGCTTCATAGTCCTCAGCCATGTAAGCCTAGGTCTTCCAATTCTTCTAGTGTCTTGAGGATCTATAAGGAAATCATCATCATCATCATCATCTCCTCCCACGCCTATTGACGCAAAGGGTCTTTGTTTGATTTCATCAGTCGTCTCTTTCTTGAACTTTTAAATCAATTTTTTCCACTCATCATCTCACATTTCACGCTTCCTAGTCCTCAGCCATATAGGCCTGGGTCTTCCAACTCTTCTGGTGTCTTGTGAAGCTCAGTTGAAAGTTTGGTGAACTAAACTCTCTTGGGGAGTGGGAAGAGCAGGCCCAAACTATCTCCATCTACCCCGCACCATGATATTGTCCACATATGGCACTCCAGTAATCTCTATTGTAGTTTCATTTTATTCATTCCACTTAATTTCAAGCTACTGTAGTTGAGAGTTTTCTTGAAGGCTGTGTAAATGTAATCAATACAAAAATGCCCACACACACACACATTCATTGACAGACAATTATTAGATAATTTTGGCTGCCTCTTTATTACTGTAATAAACAAATATCAACTACCCTAAAACCTATCAAAGTACAGCGTTATTAACCCTTTTACCCCCAGGCTATTTGGAAATTTCCAACCCCTCACCACCAGGGGGTTATTTTTATCCCAGCATATTTTGCAGTATATTTTTTTTTAAATTGCTCTAATAGCCTTAATTTTTGTCATAGAGAAGTCAGGTTGGTCTCATTCTCTTGGAAAATGCCCGAAAAATTATCAAAAATATGAAATAAAAATTTTTTATAGCATTTTTTTGCAAGGACGTACCGTTACGTCCATGGGGGTAAAGGGATGGCTTTTGTGAAACGTACCAGTACGTCCTTTGGGGGTAAAAGGGTTAATATCTTTGAAGATTTAAATGGTGCTACTTTGGCTTTCTATCTACAATGGAAACATTTCTACACTATTAAAATGTACTTTCGTTTGATAATTACACAGCAAAATACATTGTAACGTATATATAAAATAACCCAGAGGCAATGAAATTAGAACATAAAAATTCTTTTATTTTAGGCTAAAATCTATATAATAATAAATATAATGACATGGTTGCAATTTAATCAAAATATAAAGAAAGTATCATAGAGACAATGAAATTTGAATATGAATATTTTTTTATTTCAATTTTATGCTAAAAACTACGTAATAATACATATAGAGACATGGTTGAAATTTAATAAAAAATTTGAAAGATATATTACAGAGACAATGAAATTCGATGGTAAAAATGATTTTATATTAATTTTTACGCTAAAATATACATAATAATAGAGACATTGTTAGAATTTAATCAAAATATAAAAAAAAAAACAAAATAAAATGAATTATAATTTTTCATTTATTCCTATTTTAGGCTAAAATCTACATAATAATAAATGTATATTCCACTCACTTTAATTTTTAGGCTAAAATATACATAATGATAAATATAGAGATATTATTAGAATTTGATAAAAAAAAACCTATACAGTAGACAAAAAAAAAAGGAATGTAATTTTTCATTCATTTTCATATTAGGCTAAAATCTACATAATAATAAATGTCTATTCCACTCACGACGAGGCTCTGGGGTTTCCCTTCCGCAGAGGAGCAGTCCAACCGAATACTTCTGGTACAGAGAGACCCTGGAGATCTCCTCAGACATCAACCATCCGGAGAAATTCAATTGGAAAATCGCCCTTTGTCTGCTGGTGGCTTGGTTCCTGACCTACCTCTGCATGGCCAAGGGAATAGCATCTTCAGGCAAGGTGAGAGGCTGAAAAATCTTGTGTTTTGGGAGACGTACTTTCCATCCTCGGGTCATGGTTGCTACTGATGCTACTAACACTGTTACAACGACAAGAACAACATCAACTAGAATTCCCTTGTTTGAGGGTACACTCGGGTACACTATTCTGTCTTATTTCTCTTCCTCTTGTAACAACAACAAAAAACAAAAACATCAACAACTAGAATTCTCTTGTTTGAGAGTACAATAGGGTTCACTGTTCTATCTTACTTATTTTCCTCTTGCACTCTTGCAACAACAACAACAACAACAATATTCAACAACAACAACAACAACTAGAATTCCCTTGTTTGAGGGTACACTCGGGTACACTATTCTATCTTATTTCTTTTCCTCTTGCAACAATAACAACAGCTAGAATTCTCTTGTTTAAGAGTACACTCGGGTACACTATTCTTTCTTATTTCTCTTCCTCTTGCAACAACAACAACAACAACAACAACAACCAGAATTCTCTTGTTTGAGTGTACAGTTAGGCACACTATTCTTCCTTATTTCTCTTCCTTTGGCAACAACAACAACAACAACAACAACAACCAGAATTCTCTTGTTTGAGGGTACAGTTAGGCACACTATTCTTCCTTATTTCTCTTCCTTTGGCAACAACAACAACAACTAGAATTTTCTTGGTCGAGGGTACATTTGAGTACACTATTCTATCTTATTTCCCTTTGTCTTGTTTTTTTTTTTTTTTTTTTTGCTGTGTTTATATTTTCTATAATAAGAAAAATCTATTTTAATATTTTATTTTTCTTGTTCAATACTTCTCTTGTAGTTTGTTTATTTCCTTGTTTCCTTTTGTCTCTGGGCTATTTTCCCTGTTGGAGCCTTTGAGCTTATAGCATCCTGCTTCTCCAACTAGGATTGCAGCTTAGCTAGTAATGATAATATTACCACAGCAACAATGGCAACAACAACAACAGTACCAGCTACTACTGCGGTACCTGCTAGCGCAGCTGATATCAATATTAAGATTGTTACTGCATCGACGAAACTTGCTATTGATTAAATGTTCATTTTAATTTCATTTACAATAGTGATCATATTCATTAGTTGATGTTTTTTTTTTACCAAACAAGTCAATCACTTCCTCCTCTTTTCAATTAAGAATGATTGTTGCATTACAAAATCCACAAGGAAGTTGAACAACATAGGTGACAAAACATTCCCTTGGAATACTCCACTCTTCACTGGAAATTCATTTGACAGCACTCCACTAACATTAACTTTGCACTCGCTATGCTCATGAACACTTTGAAAAATTCACATTTCAATACCCGCGTTTCTCTATTCCTTTCATCAAGTTTCTAGTGTTTTATTTTATTCCAGATACGATTTTCTATAATAGTATTGATAATTCCGAAACTCAAAAACTTAATTTTTTCATGAAGAAGGAAACTTTGGTAAGTGAATGAAATCTCCTATTTGTAGTCTTGATTCTCATTAAAATCTCTAAATTTCTAATTTTTTTTTGAGTTTACATATAGATTTTAAATAAGTTTGGGTACTGTTCCTCCAAATAATTTCGATTTTTGTGCAGACATTGTTACTACTGAATATTATTTTTATTTATTTATTTATTTTTTTTTTTAAATCATTATAGTCAGCGTTTGAGTCCCACTCAAGCTCGATAATTTCATGTAGTGTCTGCAGCCCCACCATCCTTGTGAGCTAAGGATGGGGGTGGGGGGGGGGGGGTGGGGGTGGGGGGGGGGGTTTCGAAAGTCTATAAGCCTACGTGCTGAGTCATCAGTAGTCATTGACTGGCCCTCCCTGATCCTTGCTTGGGCGCTGATCATATGTATATATGGTCAGTCTATAATTGTCCGTGCCCCTTTCCTCTGCCATTCATGAGCTGATTTTAAACCTTAAAAAATAAAGAAACGGCAACAAAATTTGAAAACTATTATTTGATCTGATTTGAATTTCTCCTGATTTAGTCCTCCTGATTTAATCCTTCTGATTGAGTCTTCCTGATGGAGTCTTCCTGATGGAGTCTTCCTGATGGAGTCCTCCTGATGGAGTCCTTCTGATTTAGTCCTGATTTAGTCCTCCTGATGGAGTCCTCCTGATTTAGTCCTCCTGATTTAGTCCGCCTGATTTAGTCCTCCTGATGGAGTCCTCCTGATGGAGTCTCCTGATTTAGTCCTCCTGATTTAGTCCTCCTAATGGAGTCCTCCTGATGGAATCCTCCTGATGTAGAAATGACACCAACAGCAAAGATTCCTAAAAAAGAAGAAAAAAAAATTGTGGCCCGATTAGAAAAAAAAAATCTTCTCCCAGATAAGGTTGACATTTAATTAGATGTCCTGGAAGATTCCTCGATGAGATGGTTGCATGATTGCATTTAGGCACATTCTTCTTCTTCTTCTTCTTCTTCTTCTCCAATTCCTCCTCCTCCTCCTCCTCCTCCTCCTCCTTCTTCTTCTTCTTCTTCTTCTTCTTCTTCTTCTTCTTCTTCTTCTTCTTCTCCATTGCTTGTTTAAAAAAATGTATAGGCCGTTCATGAATAGCAGAGGGAAGGGACAGTGTCAATGCTTTAGCTAGCAGAACAATGCCCTAGAGATTAACCATATATACATATGATCAGCACCTAAGCGCCTTCTCCAACTAATCTAGGACCAAGGAAAGCCAGGCAATGGCCACTAGAATTTGGTGCTAAGACTAGACGCACCCAAGGGGCAAAATAAATAACTTCTGGGTGGAGATTGCAGACACTGGTAGGCTGGTAATCTTCGCCTACGATTCCAATATAAGGTCTTTCAAACAACGGTCACGAATAGTCAAACAGCTGTTCAGTATTTCTTCGCAACTTTTGGGCAATTCTTTAAGTTCTAATTTCGATGATATATTAGTTTAAGTTATTTTCTAGTTAAAAAAAGTAAACAATAATGGTAAACATGATTAGTGTTTAAGCTTTTATATTAGAACCTATGTGTTAATGAATGAATTTGTAGGAATAAAGTAGTATTCATTCAGCACCAATTATAATATTATGCAGCATTTTGTTTTGATTATCATTTTATATAAAGCATATTTACCAAGCTTAGATAATTAAAAGAAAAATCCCTCAATAGTATAACATCAGAAGAGGTTATCGATAAAGGTATGACGTTTGGTGCCATAAAAACCACTTAACCCCTCAAACAAGTGAAAACATACGCCTATACCCCGTAGAGTTTTATAACATCCTTTCATACTGCACCGTAAAGCTCATATAAACGACTCATGCCTTCCCTATAGCGAGTTCATCTATCCAATAACGATAAGCCTTGCGTGTGTGTGGGAGGGGGGGGGGGGGGGAGGGGGAGGAGATCTACACACTATAATATGCTTCATCTTTATTCACATTTTCTCCATGTCGTAAAAAGTCTTGAAGGATTGGCCTCTGACGTCCTTTAAATCTCGAGTTATGGACTCTGGGAAGTCTGATTGCCCTTTGAGACATCTAATGCATTTATGATCTTTTGATGACAAAGTCGATATCGGGGATCTTGCGTCCAGTTTTCGCCAGTGTGGAATTAATGCCTTTTAATGTAACTGCTGAGGTGAAAAATGTTTTTCTGACTGAGATTGCATAACTTTATGATAAAGATCAACCTTGTCGATTGGTTTATTACACATGTTTCAGGAAAATTAGGAATATGCTTGCATGCATGTACACATATATATCTATCAATCTGTCTATCTATCTATCTACCTATCTATCTATCTATCTGCCTGTCTTTATTCTGGTAATACCATTGAGATTCTGTTCTTCAAAATTTTATCATAGTCCATCTGCTTATATCTATCATTTAATATTTTTCTTATAATAACTATTGCAAATAACTCATATTTATCATAGAAATATCAAAGTTTGTTTTTAAAGATGAAAATAAATCCAGGAATGAAATGAACAATAGAAAAAGACGCCTACGCTATTCCGTCGTATTGTTTTGTGAGTTGAGTTCAGTTCTCATTGTTTTTTAATACCTATTATAAAATGATTCGGTTCTCTTCGAATATTATATTATTCCTCATAGTGCGGAGTTGGGTTTCTGTTGCTCATATTTCTATTTGACTGTTATTATTAATATTGTCACTATTATTATTGTGGTTGTTGTCGAAGCTGCTGGCTTTGTTTACTTTATATTACCATCAATACCATTGTTGTTGTTAATGATATTGTTGTATCTATGATAAAATAATAATAATAATAATAATAATAATAATAATAATAATAATAATAATAATAATAATAATTATATTATTATTATTATTATTATTATTATTATCATTATTATTATTATTATTATTATCAACATGAATATTAATATTATTATCAATATTAATACCAATATTAATATCAATACCAATATTAATATCAATACCAATATCAATGTCAATATCAATATCAATATCATCGTTACTCTACACCAAAAGAAAGAAGCTAAACACTAACCCCCTAATTACAGGTCGTCTATGTCACAGCCACCTTTCCTTACCTTGTGTTGGTCATCTTCTTCGTGAGGGGAATTACTCTGAAGGGAATGGAAGACGGACTGAAACATCTCATTACGCCGGACGTGAGTACCCAATTTACTTGCCCTCTATTGCCCTCTCTTGCCCTCTCTTGCCCTCAGGCATACGTGGCTCTAGATAAATGCTGATCTCCTTTCCCCCCTTCAGACTTATTTCAATTGATTGGTGGATTAATTCATTCAACTGGGGACATACAAATTTGAGGTGAATTATTGTGAAAGGTTAATTGTATGGTTTCTTGGTATAGTTATTCTGTGTTTTGACGTATCTATTAGTTGATATGTATATGGTTATATATATATATATATATATATATATATATATATATATATATATATATATATATAATTCATCTACACATGTTTATGCCTAGGTCTATATATGTATATACACATATATTTATAAATACACACACACATATATAATATATATATATATATATATATATATATATATATATATATATATATATATATATGTGTGTGTGTGTGTGTGTGTACAAAAACACATATGTAACTGTATGAAATTATTCATATACGCATTATGTATGTATATGTATATATATATATATATATATATATATATATATATACGTGTGTGTGTGTGTGTACTGCTTATAGTATATCATGCTTAACAGTAACAAATAGATGAACAGTATTATACAATTTCTATTAAAAGAATAATCGGGATTAAACTAACGAGGTTTTTGCTCTAATATCGGAAAAAAATATCTAAAAAAACTTAAGTGTCTTCTTTTGGTACATATATCTAATGTTCAAAAGAAAATTATTACCTAAATAAACTGTCCTACCAATTCATAACATTTATAATTCATTCAAAACTGATATAATTATATATATTTTTTTTTCTTCTGAGATGTTGTGTTGCTTTGCCTACGATATCACAGATGAACATTCTTCATCATCTACTTCTTCTTTGTCTACAGCATTTACCGATCTCTTCAAGCCTTCCTCCATTATCTACTATCCTGGCCATTCTATTCTCTTAATCCTTTTTCAATCACATTTTATCTCTCCTGAGATCGCAAATTCATATAGTATCGATTAAGCGTTTCTACTATGTTTTCGATCCTCCTGGTGGACATGCAGAGAGTTGTGTAGTAAAGCTCAACCTTTGCAACATCGATTATGTTTTCTCATTCAGCGTCACAATTAGTTGCCAAAGGTCACAGGATGACTCAGAGATGAGATGACTTGGCAATTTTCTTTACTGTTTTTCAAGTTGACCTGTGATGCTCACCGTGTATTTGTTTTATGTTTGCTCTGTACAAAACTGGGAGACCTCTTCTGTCTTAAATTATTCACAGTTAGAAGAAATTTTTAAGAATTTAGATTCGGAAAATGTAGGAATTAACATTAATGGGGAATACCTTGACAAGTTAAGATTTGAAGATGACATAGTTCTACTTAGCGAACCATGGGAAGAATTGCAAATGACGATGCAAGATTTGAATAGAGAAAGTAGAAATGTAGGACTGTAGGACTGAAAATTAATATGATAAAACTGAGGTATAGGCTACTTTTTTGTTTATATGCTATACAGTACATTTTCCTTAAGATATGGCGAGTTTCATAATTTCATTTGCTAAATTCATATATGAAATTCGTTACTAAATTCTACATTTCAAACACTTTTGTTCTTTCCTTTTATTTCAAATTATTTCGATTCTGAGCTGGAAAAGGGCATTAGGTGTCCCAGTCTCTAGGGCTTTGTTTGAACAAAAAATTAAAATGGTAAATGTCATTTAATATCTAAATACGACGTACATTGTATATTATTTTC
>NC_090737.1:122254936-122267436 GCF_036898095.1 Palaemon carinicauda | reverse complement strand
ATATGAAAAAATGTAAAAGATCCTAAAAGATGAAGAATATCGATTTTCCACAGGGTTTCAGATGCACTTGTTGTTTTTCTTTGTGCCTGAGAAATTTAGGATGAAGTTCGTGTCTGTTTTATAAAGTCTAGAGATTTCTGCCAGACCAGAAAACTAAACTCCCAATTGATACACAAGTGCACACATAAATACGCACACGAAACGTGTGTGTGTACGTATGTGTGATTGAATATGGGACATGGGGTACGTGTGATAAAAAATGTTTCTCTCTCTCTCTCTCTCTCTCTCTCTCTCTCTCTCTCTCTCTCTCTCTCTCTCTCTCTCTCTCTCTCTCTCTCTCTCTCTCTCATATCTTTTATCGTTTTGTCTATCTAGGACGGCAGCTAATTGTTCTTATTAATGCCATTGAAGTCAGGTAGGGATTATGAGGCTTCAAAGTGGACCAATAAAAGTCCGGATTCTGCCGATAGAGCGCGCTGCCTCTCTTAGCGTCTTCGGAGCTTCCAACGCTCCCATTGTTGCTGCTTTGTGTGGGATTTTGGAATCGATAGAAGTAGATGGAAGTTTGACAGTGATCCTCTACCTAGGTCCGGGATTTAAGAAGAAGAAGAATTGGTGGTAGGGTTGGAGGAGGATGTTTTATTTTAAGAGAAATTTCCAATATTCTACGTATGGGAAAGTACTCATATATTGTCGACATCGCAGAGTAGTAGATTAAGTTTTTTTTCTTTTCTTTTTTTCAAACAATTTACGAGATCCAAACAAAGTATGCTTCGTGGCAGGTTCCCTGTTTCTGTACGATTTAATCAAACTACCCTTCCCTGCCTTCAGTGGTGATTATTCTAATGTATGAGAAAACTATCTAACTTTTGCTTGTCAAAAACAATATGTATGTACATATTTCGAGTTTTAGTTTTGGAGATGAAACTAATAACAGACGAAGCCCCATTATTCCCGACAGTTCATAGAGATGTGTGCTTTATTTGTTCTTTATCAAAGTAGAAGATTCCTCATCTCTCTTCCAAGATAATATCTTGGCATCATTGGGAATATTAGAACTATTATCTCTCTACTAAAACCCGAGGAGAATTGACCACTCAAGTTCTACGGTGAGGTCTGAATCCTGTTTTGACGGACATGGTGGAGTCTTGAACTGAGCAGGATGATTGGGTCATGTCTTATGGAGGTTGAGTGATTCATGATATGAAAGGAAGGGATGAGTAAAGTTTTGGGGCGGTTCGATTAGTTTCTGCTCTAAGGAGGATGGGTGAGTAAAGTTCTGAAGCATTTAGCTGACACATGTTCTAAGGGGAGGGATGAGTCAAGTTCTGAGGCTGATGAGTGAGAATTGTTCCAAGGGGGATGGGTGAGTAAAGTTCTGAGGCTGTTGGGTGAGTCATGTTCTAATGGAGATGGGTGAGTAAATTTCTGAGGCCGTTGAGTGAGTCATGTTCTAAGGGGATGGGTGAGTAGAGTTCTGAGGCTGTTGGGTGAGTCATGTTCTAATGGGGATGGGTGAGTAAATTTCTGAGGCCGTTGGGTGAGTCATGTTCTAACGGGGATGGGTAAGTAAAGTTCTGAGGTAGCTGGGTGAGTCATGTTCTAAGGGGGATGGGTGAGCGAAGTTCTGAGGCAGTTAGCTGAGACAGGTTCTAAGGGGATGAGTGAATCAAGTTCTGAGGCTGTTGGATGCGAATTGTTCGAAGGGGGATGGGTGAGTAAAGTTCTGAGGTAGCCGGGTGAGTCATGTTTTGAGGTGGATGGGTGAGCGAAGTTCTGAGGCAGTTAGCTGAGACAGGTTCTAAGGGGATGGGTGAATCAAGTTCTGAGGCTGTTGGATGAGAATTCTTCTAAGGGGATGGGTGAGTAAAGTTCTGAGGCTGTTGGGTAATTATTGTTCTAAGTGGATGGGTGAGCAAAGTTATGAGGTTATTGGGTGAGTCATGTTCTAAGGGGGATAGGTGAGTAAAGTTCTGAGGCTGTTGGGTGAGTCATGTTCTAAGGGGGATGGGTGAGTCAAGTTCTGAGGCTGATGGGTGAGAATTGTTCCAAGGGGGATGGGTGAGTAAAGTTCTGAGGCTGTTGGGTGAGTCATGTTCTAATGGAGATGGGTGAGCAAAGTTCTGAGGCTGTTGGGTGAGTATTGTTCTAAGGGGATGGGTGAGCAAAGTTATGAGGTTACTGGGTGAGTCATGTTCTAAGGGGGAGGGGTGAGTAATGTTCTGAGGCTGTTGGGTGAGTCATGTTCAAAGGGGGATGGGTAAGTAAAGTTCTGAGGCTGTTGGGTGAATTATGTTCTGAGGTGGATGGGTGAATAAAGTTCTGAGGCTGTTGGGTGAGTATTGTTCTAAGGGGATGGGTGAGCAAAATTCTGAGGTTATTGGGTGAGTCATGTTTTGAGGTGGATGGGTGGGTAAATTTCTGAGGCTGGTGGGTGAATAATGTTCTTAGGGGGATGGGTGAGCAAAGTTCTGAGGCTATTGGGCGAGTCATGTTCTAAGGGGATGGGTGAGCAAAGTTCTGAGGCAGTTAGCTGAGACATGTTCCAAGGGGATGGGTGAGCAAAGTTCTGAGGCTGTTGGGTGAGAATTGTTCTAAGGGGATGGGTGAGCAAAGTTCTGAGGCTGTTGGGTGAGAATTGTTCTAAAGGGATGGGTGAGTAAAGTTCTGAGGCTGTTGGGTGAGAATTGTTCTAAGGGGATGGGTGAGCAAAGTTCTGAGGCTGTTGGGTGAGAATTGTTCTAAGGGGATGGGTGAGCAAAGTTCTGAGGCTGTTTGGTGAGTATTGATCTAAGGGGATGGGTGAGCAAAGTTATGAGGCTATTGGGTGAGTCATGTTCTAAGGGGGATGGGTGAGTAAAGTTCTGAGGCTGTTGTGTGAGTCATGTTCATAGGAGGATGGGTGAGTAAAGTTCCGAGGCTATTGGGTGAGTCATCTTCTGAGGTGGATGGGTGAGTAAAGTTCCGAGGCTGTTGAGTGAGAATTGTTCTAAGGGGATGGGTGAGTAAAGTTCTGACGCTGTTGGGTGAGCAATGTTGTAAGGGTGATGGGTGAGCAAAGTTCTAAGGCAGTTAGCTGAGACATGTTCGAAGGGGATGGGTGAGTCAAGTTCTGAGGCTGTTGGGTGAGAATTGTTCTAAGGGGGATGGGTGAATAAAGTTCTGAGGTGGTTGGGTGAGTCATGTTCTGAGGTGGATGGGTGAGAAAAGTTCTGAGGCTATTGAGTGAGAATTGTTCTAATGGGATGGGTGAGCAAAGTTCTGAGGCTGTTGGGTGAGAATTGTTCTAAGGGGATGGGTGAGTAAAGTTCTGAGGCTGTTTGGTGATTATTGATCTAAGGGGATGGGTGAGCAAAGTTCTGAGGCTGTTTGGTGAGTATTGATCTAAGGGGATGGGTGAGCAAAGTTATGAGGCTATTGGCTGAGTCATGTTCTAAGGGGGATGGGTGAGTCAAGTTCTGAGCCTGTTGGGTGAGAATTGTTCTAAGGGGGATGGGTGAGTAAAGTTCTGAGGTGGTTGTGTGAGTCATGTTCTTAGGAGGATGGGTGAGTAAAGTTCTGAGGCTGTTGGGTGAGTCATCTTCTGAGGTGGATGGGTGAGTAAAGTTCCGAGGCTGTTGAGTGAGAATTGTTCTAAGGGGATGGGTGAGTAAAGTTCTGAGGCTATCGGTTGAGTTATGTTGTAATGGGGATGGGTGAGTAAAGTTCTGACGCTGTTGGGTGAGCAATGTTCTAAGGGTGATGGGTGAGCAAAGTTCTGAGGCTATTGGGTGAGTCATGTTTTAAGGATGATGGATGAGCAAAGTTCTAAGGCAGTTAGCTGAGACATATTCGAAGGGGATGGGTGAGTCAAGTTCTGAGGCTGTTGGGTGAGAATTGTTTTAAGGGAGATGGGTGAATAAAGTTCTGAGGTGGTTGGGTGAGTCATGTTCTGAGGTGGATGGGTGAGTCAAGTTCTGAGGCTGTTGAGTGAGAATTGTTCTAAGGGGATGGGTGAGTAAAGTTCTGGGGCTATCGGTTGAGTTATGTTCTAATGGGGATAGGTGAGTGAAGTTCTGACGCTGTTGGGTGAGCAATGTTCTAAGGGTGATGGGTGAGCAAAGTTCTGAGGCTATTGGGTGAGAATTGTTTTAAGGGGGATGGGTGAGTCAAGTTCTGAGGTGGTTGAGTGAGTCATGTTCTGAGGTGGATGGGTGAGAAAAGTTCTGAGGCTGTTGGGTGAGTATTGTTCTAAGGAGATGGGTAAGCAAAGTTCTGAGGCTATTGGGTGAGTCATGTTCTAAGGGGGATGGGTGAGTAAAGTTCTGAGGCTATTGGGTGAGTCAAGTTCTAAGGGGGATGGGTGAGTAAAGTTCTGAGGTAGTTGGGTTAATCATGTTCAAAGGGAAATGGGTGAGTAAAGTTCTGAGGCTGTTGGGTGAGTCATGCTCTAAGGTGGATGTGTGAGTAAAGTTCTGAGGTGGTTGGGTTGGTCATATTCTAATGGGGATGGGTGAGTAAATTTCTGAGGTCATTGGATGGTCCATGTTTTCAGGGGGATGGATGAGTAAAGTTCTGAGGCAGTAGGGAGAGTCGTGATCTAAAGGGGGTGTTTGAGTAAAATTCTGAGGCAGTTGGGTGAGTAATGTTCTTAGGGGTAGGGGGTGAGTAAGTTCTAATATGGTTGGGTGAGTAATTATGCAAAGGGAATGAGTGAGTTAAGTTTTTACGAGGTTGGGCGAGTCATATTCTATGAGAGGATGGATGAAGGAAGCTTTGAGGCATTTAGGTGGCCCTTATCACATCCTAGGCCTATACTCCAGTACCTCTATCTGGACATCATGAAATGAACTTGCAACCTATTTGTCAATCGTTAAAGGAGACGTGCACTTTATCAGGTTAGGTTAGGTAAGGTTAGGTTAAGAAATTGAGTGCTAAAGAATGAATATTTCATAAGTAGGCCTATTCAACCATTAGTTGCGTTGATGCTGTTTTAATTTTTTAATAGTTCAATGATTTCAGTTTATAAAGTCAACCTAGAAGAAAACAAGAAGCTTATTCCACATTGCTTTCAGCCGTGGCAAAATTAAATTCTGGATGTGAATTTTTCCTTCTTTATTCTGTATTTAAGCCATTGTTTTAATTATTTTTGTAACACCACAAACCTAGAATAATGGAATTCAGGCTTATACATAACCTATACATTGCTATTTACTATGTGTACTTTATAATTAGTAAATTTGTACTCAAAATTCTCAACCCTATCTCACAAAATATTCAAAATTATAATGATAACGGCTATGATGGAAATAATGGTGATGATATAAATTACATAAAAATCACAGTTTATGCGTTTCTCACTCCTAAAATAAAAGAGGTGTGATTACTGAAGTGGAAAGTTTGTAATTGATTCGCGTGATGTCTAAAAGACAAAAAATCTTTTATTATCCTTATATGTATGAAAATTGAGTAGGATGAAAAAAAAAAAACCTTTAACTAGAGCGTTTAAACAAAATGCCTCGCAAAAATTCAACTCGTTTGCCAACAGCAGCCCATAAACTAGAGGAACCCTCTCACCTTATGCATTTTTAGCGGGAAATATCTGGCGTCTCATTGGCTGATTCTTTCTCAGCTGTGATTGGTGATTGTATGTGACGTCATGCAATCGGTAATTGATAGGAATGAAAACCTATACTTATTGCAGGTAAATTATGACTAAAAAATTAAGATTTCTACAAAATGAACTTAAAACGTTTATTATTCTTCTAATAAATAGAGAATAGATCTTGTTGGAATGTCTTGATAGAGTAAATAAGTCATATTCGAAGGATTACTTGACTGTGTTCTGGCTACGATGATAAGTGTGCGTGTGTACGTCTGTTAAGCTGTGCTAAGCGTAGGCAACAACCAATCAGAGCTGAGGAAGATACAGCCAATCAGAGGACTGGAATATCCCACAAAGAGAGGGTTCTGGGAACTTATGAGTTGCTGTTTGAAAAACCTACCTGAAATAGCTCGAATTTTATAAGGAACACGAAGCTGAAGTTTTTTTTTTTCTTACTTTTAAGTGAATTAGAAATATATTTTCTTTAAAATATATAGAAATAGATGCTTATGAATTGTTTTATAACCTATTTTATTAGAGGGATAATTTCTGAATATCAAATCATCTATATTGTGAAAATACGTCTTTGGGATGTCATAACGAGTAGGAGGAATTTTCCAGCTGATTAATCTCTCTTTGTTATCGAGTTAATTAGTGAAGGAACTAAGAGAATTTATTTCCTATTTTGTTACATATCAAGTATAATGTAATAACGTAATACCAAATCATTATCTTTATTAGGAAATACGTCGTTGTAAAGGTTAAATAACAACAGTATACATATATTTCAGATAAATTAAGATTTAAAAATGGCAAATTTTATGGGGACAAAACTCAAAACAAC
This sequence comes from Palaemon carinicauda, assembly GCF_036898095.1. Classification (NCBI taxonomy): domain Eukaryota; kingdom Metazoa; phylum Arthropoda; class Malacostraca; order Decapoda; family Palaemonidae; genus Palaemon; species Palaemon carinicauda. Next base: position 122,261,008 of record NC_090737.1, on the reverse strand, counting down.
TTGAATAATCGTGTGAATTTGATCCGTTCGGCAACAGCAGCCCATAAACCAGAGGAAGCCTCTCGTCTTGTGCATTTTTAGCGGGAAATATCTGTTGTCTCATTGGCTGATTCGTCCTTCACTGTGATTGGTGGTTGTATATGACGTCATGAAATCGTATTTTACGAGTGACTTTAACTGGTTAGTGGTGGAATACCTATACATATTTCAGATAAACATATGATTTAAAAATTCAATTTTTATAGATATAAGCTTAAAATTCTTATCAATTTGGTAATAAAATAAATAAAGAATCTTGATGAATGGTACAAGTTAAATGAATACGTCATATTCGAAGGAATACTTGTCTGTGATTTTGGCTACGATGTTAGATGTTTGTGTGTGCGTGTGTGCGTGATGAAGTAAGGGTAAAATACCAGCAGTATACATAATTAAGGATAAACTTTGATTTATAAAACTGCAATTTTTATTGAAACAAACTCAAAATAATAAAATGAATTCGATTTGTTCGGCAACAGCATCCCATAAACCAGAGGAAGCCTCTTCCCTTATGCATTTTTAGCGGGAAATATCTGGCATCTCGTTGGCTGATTCGTACTCCGCTTTGATTGGTGGTTGTACATGACGTCATGAAATCGTATTTTAAGGAGGATGCGAAGGGGTGAAATACCTATACATATTTCAGCTAAATCTATGACTTTAAAATTTATTTCTTATAAAAATAAACACAAAAATATTATTACTTTAGTAATAAAATAAATAAAGAATCTTATTGAAGGGCATAAGTAAATAAATACGTCATATTCGAAGGAATATTTGCCTATGCTTGTGGCTACGATGTTAGATATTTGTGCGTGTGTATGTGTGATGTAGTAACTGAAGAGAGCCACCAATCACAACTGAGAAAGATTTGACCAATCAGAAGACAGGAATTTGCCTTCTAGAGAGAGAGAGAGTAACGGGGTCTTATGAGTTGCTGTCAGAGAAACCTGACCGAATTTTCAAAATAATCGCTTTAAACGCTCTGGCTATGCGACGGAGCTGAATTTTTTTTTTTCTGTTTTTAAGGGAATCAAATATACATTTTCTTCAAGATATACGATTCAGATCCTTATACAATGTTTTGATAATATATTTTATATGACGGATAGATTCTGATGACTAAATAATTATTTTTTATTCAGAAAATACATGTTTGTGACGTCATCAAGAGTAGGATGAACAGTACAGCTTGTCTTTTTCTGTTTGAGTGACCTATATAATATAGCTTAAATAGTTAAATTATTGCGTAACTTTAATTTGTATCAAATTATAATGCAATTGAATTAATGATTACAAATCATATAGGAAATATGTCGTCATATAGAGTAAGAGGTAAAATACCAGCAGTATACATATTTCACAGATATACGATGATCTAAAAACAGCCATTTTTATTGAAACAAACTCAAAACAATAAAATGAGCTTAAATGTCATCGTGTGAATTTGATTTGTTCGCCAACAGCAGCCCATAAACCATAGTAAGCCTCTCGCCTCATGCATTATTAGCGGGAAATATCTGTTGTCTCATTGACTTATTCGTACTCTGCTGTGATTGGTAGTTGTATATGACGTCACGAAATCGTATTTTATGGAGGACGTGAACTAGGAAGGGGGGAAATATCTATACATATTTCAGATGAATCTATGACCTTAAAATTTATTTCTTATAAAAATAAACTTAAAAAGATTATTATAAAGGTAATGAAATGAATAAGGATTCTTTGAAGGGCATAATTTAAATAAATACGTCATATTCGAAGGAATATTTGCCTGTGCCTCTGGCTACGATGTTAAATGAGTGAGTACAGTGTGTGCGTGAAGCTGTACAGAAGGGAGCCGCCAATCACATATGAGGAAGGTTTAGCCAATCAGAGGACAGGATTTTACCTCCAAGAGAGAGTTCCGGTGTCGTATGAGTTGCTGTTAGATAAACCTGCCCGAAATTAATTGAGTGAGATATTGAGTAACAGATATATATATATATATATATATATATATATATATATATATATATATATATATATATATACATATGTATATATGTACACTGTATATATATATATATATATATATATATATATATATATATATATATATATATATATATATATACACTGTATATATATATATATACATACATATATATATATATAATATATATATATATATATATATGTACATATATATATATACACTGTATATATATATATATATATATATATATATATATACATACATATATATATATATATATATATATATATATACATATATATATATATATATATATATATATATATATATATATATATATATATGTATATATATACACACACACATATATATATATATATATATATATATATATATATATATACATATATATATATATATATATATATATATATATATATACATATACACACATATATATATACATATATATATATATATATATATATATATATATATATATATATATATATACACATATATATATATGTATATTCTATTATTAGATTGGAAAGAACTGCATGAATGTAATTCGTATTTTGTTGCATTTCAATTATAATGTAATTATTCGAAGGAATCATAAAATGTTTTGGGGCACATTATGATAGTGAATATAAAATCAATAGTAAATATATATTTGTTTGGCATGATATAAATTGATATTATTTTGGTATAACAGAAAACAATTTTCCATTCTTTTTATACAGATCAGACTATATACATTATCTGCATAATGAGTTAACTTGTAGCCTATAACATAAATATCTTAAAGAAAAGATAAGTCTAATATCTAATATGACCTCTACCATTGCCAATCACACTTCTTAGCCTTTTAGGTGAATCTACTAGCGTCTGATAATAATGATTCTTCCATCTTTTCTGTCTTAATGATTCCCACACTAATAGGATTAAAGACAGGAGATTTTGCAGGCCAGTCTAAACATATGGCATTGTTCTGTTAATCAAATAGTTCACTGAGAACTTTAGAGTTATTATTATTATTATTATTATTATTATTATTATTATTATTATTATTATTATTATTATTATTTGCAAAGCTACAACCCTAGTTGGACAAGCAAGATGCTATAAGCCCAAGGGCTCCAACAGGGAAATATAGCCTAGTGAGGAAAGGATATACGGAAATAAATAAGCGATATAGGAAGTAATGAATAATCAAAACAAGATATTTTAAAAGTATTAACAACATTAAAACATATTTCATATATAAATTGTAAAAAGACTTATGCCAGCCTGTTCAACATAAAAACATTCGCTGCAAGTTTGATCTTATGAAGGAAGTTCCATAGATTCAACTACCTGATCAGGATGACCATTCCACAACTTGGTCACAACTGGAATAAAACTTCTAGGATGTGAATTTTCTACGTTCAACTGTAACTCGAAACTAAGAAATATATTCGTAATGACAAATCCCGCTTCTATTTTCAGAAGAATAATTTTTGCGAGGTAGATAGCATTCTAGCAACAAATTGTTGTCATGGTAACAGTCTCGAGAATAAGCTGGCTTGATTTTCCATCTTCATGTCTAAGCCGTACATTGTTTGGTACTTAGACGTTTTTCAGATTTTATATAGATTTTAGAAGCTTATATGTATTTGTAAGAAATTCGGCCATGTTATATTGTTATTTATGTATACTAATGAAACCGTTCTCTCTAGATTATCTTTAATGCAAGGGATTTATAACAAATTTATACTTAATTCCTTACTTTTTCGCTTCATGTTTGTTCTAATATTTCAGCTGTTCCTTTCCCTCATACATTAACGTAATTAGTCCCTGTCTACAATTTGCCTGCTGGCCACCCATATCGTAAACAGTTCTTAGGTCTCACCCTCTTTTGATAATATAAATCCGAAATATTATTTAGCTTCTAAAAGAAATCTCTTCCATATCATTCCAGTCTTGTTATCGCTGGATTTCGGAAATAATTAGTCTTTGGGCCTTCTTAAAAAAAACATATAGGCAATGCTTTTGAATTAAACTAATCCTCTGATAAGGGATATTATCGTCCAACTATGACTTACGAAATATAAGAATCCTTTATTCACCTTCAAATCAAAATCATCTCTACACTTAAGGGCTGTAGAAATGCAAAAGCCTGTGCTTGCCTACAAGGGCCAGAAAATCTACAACAACAACAACAACAACAAATGTGACTTACGAATCGTGTTTTTTTTTCTGGTCACCATCCACTTCCAAGATTGATTGATTGATTGATTAAGAGTTTTCCGGCATCTTGACATACGAGGTCATTAACACCGAGCTCCAAAGAATAATTTAGCCGTTGTAACAGCAATTGAAGAAATGTAATTGGCGGTATTGCGGAGCTACGAGCATTAAAGAAGAGCTTAAGGTTTCCATCCCATCTTCTTCTTGATTGAATAACAGGGCAATTGGGTCAAGTTTCATTCACCAATACATATCTAATTCACCGTTACACTGAAGAGAGTTTTTTTGGCTTTCAATTCTCCCTTATTGGGACTTGAGAAAGAGGTTCATTATATTGACAGTATCAACACTATAATCAGATGATTTCTTTGAAGTATATAACAGACTATGAAAATAGATTCTATTTGATTCTAATATTCATAATTTTAGACATTTCTTTCTATATAATAGATTAAAGTGCCCGTTAAAAATTCATAAAAACATTGAGTAAAAGTACTATAACAATCTCATGACCTAGAGAGAGAGAGAGAGAGAGAGAGAGAGAGAGAGAGAGAGAGAGAGAGAGAGAGAGAGAGAGAGAGAGAGAGAGAATAATTTCAAGTCTGAGTGTGTTGTCTCCAAGTTTAACATAGCAACAGTCCCACCCAAACCTTGTTTTAACCGTTACCTAAGAATTTATATCTGGAACTCTGTCACCTCGTTTTTTTTTTTTTACTCTTTTTTCCATATAAATCAAATCAGACACACACATAATAACCTCTGCTAAAATAATGGTAATGGTGTAATATAATGTGTTTATCAAATTCAGGATATCATTCTGTTTCTATATTTAAATTTCCTCTTTGTCCAAAGAAACTTAATTTCAAATTAATGTAATAAAGCACAACAATAGTACAACGAATGTTTTTATTTCTAGATGATGATGATAAATTTTGGCTATGTAAATATTCAATCTGTTGGTAACAAAAAGATTCCAATTCGAGAATGGATAAATGAGAAATTATTCGTTGAAGAAGAACCTGAAGACTTTCTTGTTCTGTAAGTGTTTCGATAATGTGTATTTGAAAATAAACACCAGTTATGCAGTGGGATATAGAAATGCCCAAGAATGTATATGATAAATTGAACGTGTTGGTACTGTAGTGAGCAGGGTTCCCCTGCATGAAAGTACCAGCATAGTAGCACTTTCATTGTTGTGGTGGCCGATGCGGTAACGTCCCTGACTGGTGAACGCCAGACTGGGGTTCGAGTCCCACTCAAACTCGTTAGTTTCTTTGGTTACTGCAAACTCACCAGCCCTGTGAGATAAGGAAGGGGTGTTTGGAGAATCTATAGGTCTATCTGCTGAGTCATCAGCAGGGAATTGCCTGGCCCTCCTTGGTCCTAGCTTGGATGGAGAGGGGGCTTGGTTCGCTGATCATATGTATATATGGCCAGTCTCTAGGGCATTGTCCTGCTTGATAGGGAAATGTCCCTGTCCCTTGCCTCTGCCATTCATGAGCGACCTTTGAACCTTTAAACCTTTAAGAGCAAGTAAGTAAAGCACGATTTCACCTATTCCTTACATCTCACAACATCGGCTTTTCCAGAGTCAGGTCTTCCGAAGGGCAAAGTGGTAAACTGCTGGTAATGAAATGAGACGTTTTCGATAAGACGTTATCTCACTCTTATGAAAACGCCTTGATTTACGAAAATGTGTTTTTGCGTTAGACTTCCGTAAAGCGAATGATTTTGCCGGCGGGAATGGTTGTTTCTACGAAACGAAACGCGAGCTTGGGGAACCAGAGCTAATTGTGCGAAAAGGAAAATGAGTTCCAGATCAT
>NC_090737.1:122247436-122249936 GCF_036898095.1 Palaemon carinicauda | reverse complement strand
AGTAATTAAGGATAGCTTTTAATTTACTCTTAAATAGCATATATTAATTACTTATAATGAATAATGTCTTGTGATAAATTGGTTGGTAGTTATGGTTTATTCACTTTACATTCAGTCAATTTCAATTGGATTGTATCTTAATTGTCCTTCTGCATAATTTTTATTTTATTTTTCCTTAAATAAGGTTTAATATCCTACAAAATGCTAAATCTTTTCATACAAGACCAATCTCAGGCCTCTTGTGTACAATTCCTCAAAAATCACTTTCATTCACCAATAAGATATTTTTACCTTTATCTTCATACCATGAATTCAATGTCCATTTTTCTATCCACAATGTACAATCCCCCAACTGCTTTCAATATAAAATTTTCCAAGTCTTGAAACAAGTCTCAATCACTCCAATAAAATGTTCAATCTCTCTTATCTTGAATTCGTATTTTGTAATCTTCATTTATCTTTTGAAGTTCCATCTCATCCCTATCTAAACAGATCAAAGTGTCATTGATTCTTTTTTCCACATGGTTTATTGCTTTTTTTTCCACAGGGTTCATTAATTTTCCACTGGGGTTCATTCTTCTTCTACAAGGTTCATTCTTTTCCCCCACAGGATTCATTCTTTTTCCAAAGGGTTCATTCTTTTTTCCTCATGGTTTATTCCTTTTTCCACAGTGTTCACTCTTTTTCAAAGGGTTCATTCTTTTTTTCACATGGTTCATTCTTTTCCCCCACAGGATTCATTCTTTTTCCAAAGGGTTCATTCATTTTTTTTTTTCACATGGTTCATTCTTTTCCCCCACAGAATTCATTCTTTTTCCAAAGGATTCATTCTTTCCCCCCACAGGATTCCTTCTTTTTCCACAGGCTTCATTCTTTTCCCCCACAGGATTTATTATTTTTCCAAAAGGTTCATTCTTTTTTCCACATGGTTCATTCTTTTTCCCCACAGCATTCATTTTTTTTCCAAAGGGGTCCATTCTTTTTTCCACATGGTTTATTCCTTTTTTTCCCAGGTTTCATTCTTTTTCCAAAGGGTTCATTCTCTTTTCAACATGGTTTATTCCTTTTTTCCTCAGGGTTAATTCTTTTTCCACTGGGGTTAATTATTTTTCCACATGGTTCATTCCTCCCCCCGACAAGGTTCATTCCTTTTCCACATGCCATCGAGGTTAGTCCCCCATCCTACTGACTCATGAAAGTACTGCCACTCTCCTTTACCTCGAATTAACTCCTCACTAATCATCCCCAGGGTTCAAAGCACACATCACCTACGACGAATGCATCGAGCAAAGAGCGTCTATACTGATGGAACTTTTCAACACGACTAACATAGAACCGCCGCCTCCAGGCGAGTTGATCAGCGTGGGATGGGCAGTCACGAGATACCGATGCCCGAGTTGGCCCAAGTGTGACCTCCAGGAGACACTCAAGAACGTAAGTTAGAGTAAGGACAGTTTCATAGAGGGTCAAGGGGCCTGGTTAGAACTGAGTAATGATCTTTCTGTAATCTCAGTCTTCTGGAGGCGTTTTTGAACGTTATAGTTGCATTCTGAGCAGGTATCTTTCTGTAGTTACAACATTTGTAACGTATCTGACGCCCAAGTACAAACGGCAAACAATCCTAATAAGGCCCAAGTCAAAAACGACTTTATGTAGTTAGTCCTTGAATTTAACAATACGACGGACCCCATTTTATCTATCAATTACTATTCGTTGTTTTGCTGATTAAGAATACTTATTTATAACTCTTATTTTTATTTTAGGGTCTAGTGTATAGGCATTAAAAATTTTTGTTAAATATTTGCCCTAATAGTTAATTCATGGTTGTGGTGGTCTTTTGGAAACGACCCTGCTTGGTGATCGCTCTAACAAGTTAGTTTCTTTAGTGTCTGCAACCTCACCATCATTGTGAGCTATGAATGAGGGCTTTTGGGGAGGTCTATAGGTCTACTTGCTGAGTCGTCAGCAGCCATTGCCTTGCCATCCCTGGTTCTGGGCTTGGGTGGAGAGGGGGCTTGGGCGCTAATCATATGTAATATGGGCAGTCTCTAGGGCATTGTCCTGCTTACTAGGGCTATGCCACTGTTCCTTGCCTCTGCCATTTATTAGTTGCCTTTAAGCCTTTAGACGCAGATGTAGTAGCCAGACACACTATTTTTAGAAACAACAAATTTAGATAAAAATTAACGTAACATTCAACATTCTTAATTTTTCCAGTCCGCCTCTGGAACCGGACTGGCTTTCATCGTCTTCACCCGAAGCCCATCAATCAGTTCCCGTGGGCGCCCTTGTGGTCCATCCTGTTCTTCCTGATGCTGTTCACGTTGGGGATCGACTCCGAGTTTGGCACCTTGGAAGGGGTCATCACCTCCATCGTCGACCTGAAGTTGTTTCCTAATCTCAGGAAAGAGATTCTGACAGGTCTGTTTTTGGGGTTCGGTTTACGTTGGTCAATGTGATGTTTTGGGTATTTTATGGTTTTGTCCCATATTGAAGATAC
>NC_090737.1:122233960-122246936 GCF_036898095.1 Palaemon carinicauda | reverse complement strand
AATGGGCTGCATAATACAAAAGAGAGAGAGAGAGAGAGAGAGAGAGAGAGAGAGAGAGAGAGAGAGAGAGAGAGACGACGGGCTGCATAATTGCAAGAGCCAGTGCTTGGACGCAAGTGCCAGGTGGTCTTTATCAACAACATCACAGAGAGAGAGAGAGAGAGAGAGAGAGAGAGAGAGAGAGAGAGAGAGAGAGAGAGAGAGAGAGAGAGATCATACGTTGAAGAATAAGATTTGAAGTTGTATATTAATGAAAATATATCCGTATAGAATAAAACTGTAATACGAACATAAATTAATTTAGATCACATCTAATGCATGTTAGTAAAAGCTTTTGTTATATTGTTGTTAATTAAATACGCATATAAAACGATACCTGTATAAACCCATCTACAAATAAAGATGTAACATTTCCTACTTATTATTTCAGGTTTAGTGACGACATAGAATTAATGACAGGCAGCCGGCCAGGTGCCTTCTGGCTTCTATGCTGGAAGTACTTCTCTCCGGCTGTTATGCTGACCATTTTGGGAGCTTCCGTCATAAAACAGGTTCGTGTCGTAAGAAATCAATGTGGACATTTACTTTACTTAATTTTCTCAAGTGCCATTACTTATGATTATTACTACTAGCTAAGCTATAACCTTAGTTGGAGAAAAGGTATGGTATAAGCCCACTGAGACTCCAAAATCTAAACATTTTTATCTTGTCTTGGTTAGTGTCATAGCCTCTGCACCAAGTGCTTCACCATAACTTTCAAACATCGAATCCCAAAAGGGGCAGGAAAAATATCTTCACTTATTTCCTATTTTGAGACAGCTTCATTCTAAAGAATTTTATTATGCCAGTCAAGATCAAGTGTGGATTTGTATTTGATGATAAAGTTAATGCCATAATTTAATTCAGATATAACATAGCTGCTCTATTCCACAGATATTTAATGGTTCGAAATACATGGCGTGGGACTCCGAGGCGGGAGAAATCAGATACGAGCAGTGGCCCACCTGGGCGTGGGGTCTTGTTGCTGTTCTGGTCCTAATATCTGCACTCTGGATACCAGGCATAGCCCTAACTAGGTGACTTCAAAACCTCCTCTTTCTCTTATATATATATATATATATATTATATATATATATATATAATATATATATATATATATATATATATATATATATATATATATATACACATACATATATACCTATATATACATACACACACACACACACACACACATATATATATATATATTATATATATATATATATATATATATATTATATATATATATATATATATATATATATATATGGGTGTGTGTGTGTGTCTATGTGTGTGTGTCTTAGTATTTTGATAGCATTTTCCTTGGTTGAGAGACTTCCACGTGAGAGAACTTAAAATGATTTAAATGAAATAATAAAATAAGAATCAGTCAACATTTTTCAAAAGTGTCTCACTCTAAACAAATAGCCGTGGTGTGAATTCTTGATATATACCGTCTGTAAGTTAATTCAATACTGGTAGCGAGATCAGCTGACTGAAAATACTGGAGTGGAAGGCTATGAACTGGAAGCTTGGGGCTAAATATGTTGGACCTAAGAATTTTTCAACTTACGAAATCACTCTTGCAATGTATTCCGTTCCTATTTAAAGAACTCTCTCTCTCTCTCTCTCTCTCTCTCTCTCTCTCTCTCTCTCTCTCTCTCTCTCTCTCTCTCTCTCTCTCTCTCTCACGCCTATTAGCATGTGAATTTCTATATCAAAATTAAATTTGAAATAGTTATTATAAAACAGAGTTTTGATATAAAATCGATTACTTTAGAGTGCCACAGAATTCAACATGGCTTATCCATCTACATGGAATTGCAACTTATTCCTTTTTAATTCTATCACAGCATCTCCCTATGACTTTTGACTTGGGAATGACTGGATTCCCCTTTTAATGAAAGATAATTCTTCTTCTGTGACTCATTTGTACCATTTTTTCCAGGTTATGTAATATTAGAATAATACAAGACGACGAACCAGCTTGGTTCCCTGTCGAAGAGCTTAAGGAATACCATTCAGTTGTTCCACATAAGGTAAGTCTTGAATTTGTTCGTTTGTATCTCATTTTGCAAAGAATATCTTTATTCTTAATTTCAACTCTTACATGTTTCTATGAAATTGTTGAATCCATTTATTTTAAGATGGTGATTTTGTTATATAATGATTGATTTTTTTTAATAATCTATGAAATAGGAAATATTTCCTTCAAACGTAACTCTTCACTATGTGCTAGAAGATATTTTCGTAATAAAACTTTTTTTTTTTTTTTTTTTTTTTTTTTTTTTTTTTTTTTGTGACTCAATGTTTTCATATATGGATATGTTTTTCCCCCAACGTAAAATGAATAAAAGAAGAAATTCTCTCGTTTCACTAATTTTCATAAGGGAATGAAGCCAAACATTCAGAAATCTAGTACTTGTCAACATAACCTGGATGAATAAAGATTTTTCATTGTTATTATGCAAACTAAATTTGCTGCACCATTAATTACAGTGTGAAGGGGGTTTCTCTTATAGTTAGTTCGGTCATGTATATAGGCTTACATAAAGAACAGAATTTTCACTAAGATAGTTTCTTCTTATACACCTATTGCAGACTTTACCAAGTAGGAAATTTCTTTTCTGAGCTTTCCAATTCTCTTGTACAGTCCAAGAAAGCAGCAAAAGATCCTTCGACCAGTCAATAATAAATAATTTTTCAAAGGCCAATAAAAATGTTCAAGCTCATTGTTCACACTATGGCTGCAGAAAATAATTTCCTAAATACAAATGTTCCTTATGTTATATCAATTCTGGCTTTCGGCCGTAGATTTGGAGTCACGCTGAATGTATAGAAATTTATTCCAGCAAGCAATAACACCTCTGAGGGTACAGAAGGTTGAAATCTCGGTTAATCAGGTTATTAAACAATGTTTGAAACCTTGAGAGACCTATCAAAGAAGCTCTTAGGTAATCCGGTTTCCATGAATAGTTTACCAAATTAAGTCTGGTAAAGAAAGTCCCACTGATTCCTTCTGCTCTTCGGTTTTACTTAAGTAATCGGCGTTTTTCTTGGAAGTTTCAGCTCCTTTGTCTGCATCCTTTCCCACTTTTATGTGGGGGTCGAAGTTCTATCCTATAGGTAAAGCCTATCGGCTTTTGCCTTTGAACTAAGTCAGAAATTTTTCTGGAGTATGAATTGTTCGTGAAACTTCGAATGTCTCTTTAACTGTTTGTGTGACTGCTCACGTTTTCAATTAATGAAAGCCGCTCTCTGGGATGACGTGAAACAGCCCAGGCAATATCAATGTCTATAATTCTAACCTAACCAAGTCGTCCCTTGAACACACACTTTGTAGTATTTAATTACTGCTTATTCTAGTATTCAATGGGCATAGAGCTCTGCTATTTTATCAGGTAATGACCCAATGAAGTAGTTAAAGAGGGTAATTGTCTCATCGCCACCCGTTCTTTTTAGAAGGCTGGATAAAAGTGATACTTTTCTATGAATATGTTCAATCAGTGTATTAGGTTTCTTGATTTAATGTGCTTATTGGTCAATGAAGCAATATTAAAAAGAGCTGTTGGTAACAAAAACCGAACATTGTATTGCAAGACACCTTAAAGGTCTATTGTAACCTACATTGGATCATATTATTATTATTATTATTATTATTATTATTATTATTATTATTATTATTATTATTATTATTATTATTATTATTATCATTATTACTTGCTAAGCTACAACACTAGCTGCAACACTAGCTGGAAAAGCAGGATGCTATAGGGCCTGGGGCTTCAACAGGGAAAATAGCATAATGAGAAATAAAGAGTAATGAAGTAAGCATAGTATGATGATATTTCAATGATATTTGAATATCTTGTGCACGATGGCTCCCATGAAGCGGTAAATAAATATCACGAATGTCATAAATCTTAAGAACTCTTCGTCAGCGACGGCTAGGAGCATCTACACAAGAAACAAAGAGTTCCGAATTATATTTATAATTTCACCTATTTTTGATAAACCATTATCTATGGAGACTACGCTTATGGCTATTCCTGTTGATATTGCTCATCCAGAGAAAACTAGGTCAAGGAACTCATTCTTAGCAAGCACTTTGTAGTCCAGTTTGACAGAGGTATTCCTGGTTCACCTCACTCCGAGGAAGTGCACCCGACAACAACCTTACTGCGCGGCGAGTTCCTGTGTTTATCCCAGCTCACCACCTCTCTCAGCTCTCCCTACAATACCTTTATGGTTACTCTCTGCAAAGTAAAGGCGTGACAGGGTACACTTCTTCAGAGTACTGTGTACTAGAAACTTCTTTGTCCAAATGTGCATTTATCTAAGGGACTTTTCTACGATAAGAGTTGAAGAGCTGTGGATCAAGAATTTAAAATGACTTTATAACTTCACGTGGGCACTTTAGAGACACCAGAGGAATACTGGAATCATGAGACTAAAGTACATTGAAGAGATAACAGTGATCAGTCTTACTTAGTTTACTTTAAGGGCTGCTTTCCTGGTCCTATACTGCCGAGGAACCTTACTCTCTACAGAACGTTTGCGTTCAGTTTATCGTATAGTGTACGTTCTTAGGTATACAGCATTTCACACCACATATTGCTTGTTTATTGTCAAATCCACACAATTGAAGCACTTAGAAAAGAAGAAAGTCTTCAGTTTCTTCTTCTTGAAAGCCTTAATATCTTCGGTCCTTTGGATGTCTAGTGGGAGCTTATTTTATAATCTTGGATTTGCATATTTGAAAGCTCTAGAACCTACAGTAAAAATACTGTATATCTTGGTTCCAATAATTTAGCCTCTGCCAGTGAAGGATAACAAAAAATCTAACATTTCCATATATGACAAGGACAAGCAAGATTTTACTTTTTATCACATCCAATAGAAACCTGTACTGCTTATATTAATGCCAATCTGCAAGTAGTTGTTTTTCTATTTCTTCTTGCTTATTAGAAACACTACATCAGCACTGTGTTAACTTCAAGTCAGGAATCAGAATCATTACTAGTCTATGGCTCTCATTTAAGATGTAATTGTCACCAGAGTGTAATTTGTAAACATCTCACCCTCCTGAAGGTGATATTCATATATATGGCTTTAAAATGGAAGCTCAAATTGTGTTACACCTTCTTTGTTTACAGTAAAGACGGTGTTGAAGGCCTTACGTGTTCAGACAGAAGGGAACTCATCCATAAGCTCACTTGTTCATCTTTACAATGAATATTCATATCTATTACGAAATATTAACCACGATATTTCTATCGACACTTTTCAAATAGCCAATTTATAATCAATCAACGTATTACACATTTACTATACTGCTGAATTCATAATGACCATAGATTGAGATTTGCTTTTCTGTACATGTACGGTAAATTAATAAAAATTCGCTAATAATGTTTCTCTTTAACACAGATCACTGTTTCTTGCTTTTTGTAGCACTATTTCATAGATGACTGTCTTCTTCCTTTTGAATTTTTTTCTGAGATTTATCATATACACACACACACACACACACACACACACACACACACACACACATATATATATATATATATATATATATATATATATATATATATATATATATATATATATATATATATATATATGTATATGTATATATATATATATATATATATATATATATATATATATATATATATATATATATATATATATATATATATATATATATATATATATATATATATATACATACACACACACGCACACACACACACACACACACACACACACACACACATATATATATATATATATATATATATATATATATATATATATATATATATATATATATATATATATATAACTTTCCTAGCTAGAAAATATCCTAACAGTGACGTTTCAAGCAAAAATTCCTGTAACAATTGTCTTATATTAGCTTTACTGCATTATATCACTAGCCATTTTATAGTTTTATAAAATATCCGTTAGCTAACCAATATTTTTTCTTTCAGCTATCAAGTATAGAACGGAAGATATTCTGCATGAGAGAGGACGGGACCGAAGGTCTATGTTGTCCTACAGGAGCTCCCCCTAAAGAAGATGTATAAGAGAAAATGGATATTTACTGTTTTAGAAGAAAATGGAACAAAGCCAGGTGCCCTTCATGGGTAACTATAGGAGACTAAAATAAGTTAAGATATACTGAAAGGCGCAATAGAGATTGTCCTCTCTTACAGTTTAGACATATGTATGGACGTTATTGATAAAAAAGGAATAGTATCCCGTATTATTTGATTTTCTAGATAGTGTAATTATCATGCGAATTAGTCAGAAAGAAGAGTCTAGCTGTCGCCTCTGAAGAAGCGCTTGCATAATACTCTCGTGAGGCTGCTTGCTTTCGTACTGTACCTAATTTAGCTTTGGACTCCAAAATCAATCGCTGTTTTATTAGTTGCGGATATATACATATGAATATATATACACATATACATATAGGTAAAGTTAAGGTGCCTCTGATCTGTTGATGTATACGTAGTTGTCCAACGCATTTTTTTCTTTCTGGTTCATAGTTCACATGGCATGGAAATGACGTCCCAAACATAAAATAAAAATATATATGAACACACAAAGTCTCCTGGAAAGAAGGGAAGACAGAAGTTAGAAAGACAAATTCTCTGTTCAAACACTATAAACTGGAAACGAAGAGGGAGATTCCAATGATAACATTACTGAATGTAAATAGCTTCTTAATAGAATTCTATCCTCAAAGTCCTGTTACCATTATGGGTAGCCTACTGACTTATGCGATGGTTCTACCAAGGTCCTGCTAATTGCTATCAATAGTCTCTTATTGTTATCAAAGGCCTTTGTTTATGGCCATGTAAGTCACCTGTCTGTGATCATGAGTGCCATCAACTTGATAAATACACGCTATCAAATAAATCGTAGCCGGCAGCAATAGTACTTTCAGCTGCTTTTGGCGTCGAGCGATATGAATAAATTGTGTTAAACTTGTCGACAGGATTACAGGAATTTTGTTACTGGCATCGTCGATTTTGTATTGGAAAATCGAATTCACAATAATGTAAATTTTCACTGTATTCGTAAGTTGTTGAGGAAAACAATTGTATCTTTAATACAATTTTGATGACTAATTCATTATGCTAACTGATATCTCACAGAGTGGTCCTCGTCGTTAGCACCTGACTCCTTGATCAGTTTATCTCAAGTTAGAGCTATAAAAGAGAGTATTTTCTGATAAGGTTTTATCAAATTAAAACCTTAACCAATATTTGACGGCAATAATAGTTCTGATGGTAATTGCATTATAAGGAAATTGGTTAAGAGGTGCGAGGGGACACCAATATTTAAGAAAATAAACTCAATAGCATAAAAAGGATATTGATAAAACACTTAATAAGCGTGATTTAGGTTAAGGAATCTTAACTCAAGGATGTATATTTCTTAACCTTCCCAGGGGTACCGTGACATGGAAGAAGACGTTGAAAAGTCCTTCGATGAATGCCATATTGAGTGCAAGAGTCGAAATAAATCTTTCAAGTTGTTGACGGCCAATTTGACAGCAGTTAGTAGGGCCCTGGCAGTCATTGGGACTGAGAAGGAATAGCAGTCTTTTTATGCCACCTGTACGTAAACGATGAGAATTACACGTGCCGCAGATGTAAAATTACTTAGCTGTTTTATTACATCATATAGGCACTAAATCCAACTATAAAAACACTCTGTTGTTCCACTGTTATGAAACTGAAATTAAACATGAATTTACAAAGAATTTAAGCATTACTTTAAAACAAGAAATTAAGTGTGAATTTCTTTAGAGTTTGTTGAACGAAATACTTGTGCCATTTCAAAGTATATGAAATCAAATCGCACGGAAAATTGGGATATTTGAAAGAAATATGAATACCCAGTCTCATTATAATAATTCAGGCAATAACTGTTGATTGATTATATAATCGATTCATGAACATTTGTCTTAATGCTAAACAAAAAACTTTATACGAGAAAGAATGCATTATCATAAAAAAAAAACTTCTTCAATCTCATGTACCTTAGAAGAAGTGATACTTATGAAATCTATTGTATTAAGAATAAATTTAATTAGATTACAGAACAGTGTAGAAGTAATGCATGCATTTGAAAACGTAACTAATTTGTAAAAGAATCTAGATGCTGAAATAAGTTTTTTTTGGCTACTCAAATGTACTGGTGGCATAACATGCGTGGGTTTAATATTCGTTGATCGTATTACAGAAATAAAGTGGGATTTCCTGTTGACTACGTTTGCAGATGGTATTAAGAATTAAAATTCAAAAGAACATTGGCAATGAATTTCTATACAATTCTTACAGGAAATGTATCATTGGTGATAATTCAGTAATTATAGTAGATTGACCTGTTTGTATCTGATAAATTTAATGGCCCATCTATGAATAAAATTATATAACTGTTCAAAGATTTCATCACAAGAGAGCACAAATCAAACAGTAAATTGACTGCGGAAGCGATAGGAACAAACGCTTCAAAAACATCTGTTCGGTTCTGACAACCTTTTATTGTGACCTTACTTTAAGGGCTGTTTTTCTGGTCCTATATTGCATGGGGAACCACACTCTCTATAGGACCTTCACGGTAATCTTATTATATATATTCCAAGGCATTCAGCATTCCACGCCACATATTGCTCGTTTATTGTCAAATCCACACTATCGAAGCACTTAGAAAACAAGAAAGATTTCAGTTTCCTCTCGAAAGTCTTCAGATTTTCAGTCTTTAGCATGTCTAGTGGGAGCTTATTATATAGTCTTGGGGGCCGCATATTTGAAAGCTCTAGAACCTGCTGTAGACTTGTCCCAATAATTTGAAACCATCTGTTGCAGATTACATGGCCCTTCCGGCAAGGCAGTCTCTTGCAATTCTGCAGTCCGTAATACAACCTTTTACACACCATCCCACTATCTTTCTGTAATGCTACCAGTTGGTAGTACTTGGTACGTGAATAAGAGCAAAATGAAAAAAAAAAATAGCCAACTGGTGCGGTACTTACACGGACAGTAAGTAAAGTTCAGTGACACTTGCTCAACTCAACGACGGTCTATTTTCACGACGGCTCCCTTGGACGGAAACTCCTTTTCGTTTTTTCGAAAAAGAAAACTCCTCCATGATAAAAGCAAAAACAAAAAATAAATGTAAAAAAAAAAGAGAAAAAAATAAGCATTTTCAGATCTTTGGAATCTTCTCTAGATAACTCGTACTTTCTCTCAACTATCTTTTACTTCGTTCTTTTCTCGCTCTCTCATCTCTGTCTCTCTGCCTCTCTCTATCTCTCTCCATCTCTATGAGATATAAAATATATACATATTAAAGATAAGCATCCTTGAGTTAAAAAGTGCCTCTTATTGCTTGTTTAATTGTTATTAATAACAGTTTATTACAGTTGGTTGCCAAACTCTGTTAACAAAATGTTTGTTACATACTTTAAAAGTGAAAATAAAAAAAGAAATAAAACATTTTTTCTCTGAATGTTTCATAATAAATGTTTACTTATATGGATGTATAGATATGCATAGCTCTAAAAAAAAAATATGAGGTATACGTACAGCATATACTGCGTATACATGGTATGTGGGTGTCCCGTAGCTGTAGTATAAATCTTACGCTGTAAGAAAACGTTGTTATATCGGTTTCCATTAACGCTTCTACATTACACGAGGCTGTTACTGAAGGTTGTTGAAATGCTCTTGCGTCCTCGTTGTCCGTGACGTCATCCGTGACGTCATTCATGACGTCATGGTAGCGTTGTTTGCTTCCTTTAGTTTTTTCATGTCTGACGTCACTCCTTTAGACATTTCAGAGTTTGTTTTATTTTACTTTATATGAATTTTGTTTTCTCAAGATTGCTCATTGACGATCATGTGTTGCATACATGGATGCATACATTCCAATGGATATTATGAATCCGCATGCAGTATATATCTATATATGTTTATCAATACATAAATATATATTCATACATACACAAACGCATATATATATATATATATATATATATATATATATATATATATATATATATATATATATATATATACAGTATAGATATATATATATATATATATATATATATATATATATATATATATATATATATATATGTATATATATATATATATATATATTTATATATATATATAAATATATATATATATATATATATATATATATATATATATATATATATGTATATATATATATATATGTATTTATATATATATATAAATAAATATATATATATATATATATATATATATATATACATATATATATACATGTATATATATATATATATATACATATATATATATATATATATATATATATATATATATATATATATATATATATACTGTATATATATACATATCTATACAGTATATACATATATATATACATATGTGTACATATATGTATATATATATGTAAATATATATTTATATATATACATATATATATGTATATATATATATATATATATATATATATATATATATATATATATATATATATATATATATATATATATATGTATGTATATATAATCATATGTAAGTATGTGTATATATGAATGTTAGGAATCTGTTCTATAATTACATGTACGAGAATGAAGTGATTGTTATCATGATAAACACCAATTATCATTTTCTGGTTGAAAAATATCAATAAATTCTCCTAAAGGAAAGTGACGCATGGTTTAATACGTTAATATTTTATAATCTTTTAATTTAACTCTTCTTGTCGTTGTTAAAAGCCCCTTTAAGCTGAAATATGTGGCTAATTTTATTAGTTCAGAAAGTAATTTTGATTAAAGACAATATTTCGACAAAATAATTGTTGAAGAAGTTTGAGTGTTTTTAGGAAAAATATTGGTGAAAATGACAACATTTTGAAACATTTTATTGATTAATGTTATGGGTTTTTAATTAGCCAAATTGAAGAGTAAGTATCAAAAGTTGGAACTTGGATGTTTAAATTTCTGTTATTACAATTGTATTTTCTTTGTGGTTCATATATCTACGAAACTTTGAATATTTTGAAGGAAAATGAACTAAATCCTTTGATAAAATGAACAATATTAACAAAACAGTAGAAATAACTTTTATTAGTTAATTTGACATACTAGATCTATAGAAGTATCTTTCTTTCTCAAGTAAGGGGATGCAAGACATGGCAAGTAACTTCTCAGTGTAGTGTGTTAGCACGTAGCTCTGCAATAATGTAATCTCTAAGGCATCACAAGTCCTTTATGCAATCCATTGTACGTTACTTTTAGTGCGAGAGGGCGCATGCTCAGTCTGGCTCCTGGAAAAACAAGAAGACAAATAAATTGCCCTTTTTTCCGTTGTCACTTCTTTAGGAGGCTTGAGACTTGCAGGAGAAACATTACTGTTTCTTCTTAAGAAGTTTCTTTCTACTTTAGGAATTAAATTAAAAACACTCATTCCCCTTTTTTTGGATATGTTGGGAGTCTCATGATGGAGTGGTCCACTGTTATGTTTTAGAAATAGGCAACAACAAATATATCACTAAACTGAAACTAAATAGGTTTAAAAAACACACATAATTGGTCGTTTCTGTTGGAAGCTAGTTCGAATAGACTGTGCTTAAGGCTGAGACTTTTAGTTTTAGTATTCACGAATAGTCGAAGTTTTCCATTGCTTCATGTTAATAATAAGGGCTTACTATAGTTAAAAAAAAGGATTTCCTTTCGTAATAATGAACACTTGCGTTTTGGTTTTAGCAAAGACATTGGATTGCACCCTTTCCAGGAAGAAAACCCCAAATGCAGCAAACTGAAGGAGCAGACCTATAGTACTTCTATTTCCAGTTAGATTACAGGCCACGCCCCCTTCCAACTGTATAGTTGCCAAATGCTTCCTGTCACGTTAATCAGCACTGGAGGCATCTGGCAATGATCTTACGAAGAAGGGAGGTCCTCTGGCTATACTTATCTCCAAATAGAACCGCTATAGTACATCTAAGAGTAAATGAAATGCAGGTGACTCGTATAATGAGGCTGGTGCAGGTGCATGATCATCTACAGAACAATTTCAGACAGGATACTATCCAGAAAAAAATGAAAAAAAAATTTAATCTATACACTACCGTGCAAAATTTATACATATATCTAAAAAAAGAACCTGTGATAAAATAAAATCTGGGCCAAAGGTTTTTTTTTTGTAATGATTATTTTTTTATGCATGGAAAAAATAACCATATAATATATCTTTTACCAAATCGCGTTCTTCCATAACAAGCTTCTATCACTTCGAAATAGAAATGATCTTCATAAGTATTTATGACATGAATATGAGATGTCGATATGTATTTCTGTTTCTGCTACCAATCTGCGCTTCTGGAGAAAAAAAGAAAGCAATATATTAAAGCAAGCTGTTCAAAATAGATTAAAAAGATAGACTCTCATTGCCAATGTTGCAAAAAATCTCTCTCATTTCCATTTTCTGATTTTCGTCTACCTAATTAAATTGCTCATGCTATGGAAAAAAATCTAATTTCAAATTTGCATTTTTATTCTATGGTTTCTCTAGCGGAGGGAAGAAAGGGGATCTGGAGAATATAAGAAAATCAAAGAACTTTTCTCACCTTCAATTTTCATCGACTTAACCCTTTCAGTGCCAGGGGTGAATTCAATAAAACTGCTGATGTAGCAAAATCTCCCAAGGCCACACAAACCATAGCTTGTTAGTATTTATTAGATAGCTCTTATCAAGACCTTTAAAATAAATACTAACTTGATATGGTTTTATGGATTTCAAAAGATGCTTCCCTTCTTCAAATTTTGATTAAGTCAATGGCATTGAAAGAGTTAAAAGGAAATAATCAAAGAGTGATGTTCAAGTTCTTTTTG
>NC_090737.1:122211460-122223960 GCF_036898095.1 Palaemon carinicauda | reverse complement strand
TTATTTGAAGCTTAGCTTTGGACACATAAGCCAATGTGGCGGGCAAAACCTTCTTAAGAGAACTATGTATGGAATTCTTTATAGAAATTTCATTAACCATATATAAGCAGTTTTCTTGAATCCTAAAAAAAAAAAAAAAAAAAAAAAAAAAGAAAAAAAAAAAAAAAAAAAAAAAAAACCATGGAAGGTCAGTTTTATGTAAACTTTTTCATCTACAAATTTAAAAGGATAATTGTGAAAGAGAAATTTCAAGCAACAGTTTTTGTTAAAAACTCACTTTTTACAGCTTTTAATAACTCATTCAAGTCTTTGGGTTAAATATGAATTTACTTCCTAAGTTTTTGGGTTAAATTTACTTTTATTTCTTGAATTTTTTTTTGTAAAACAAAATAATATCTAATAAAGTTTGATGATGAAAAATTTATGATTACTTCTTAGTATTCAGAACTTCAAAATTCATAAAGTTTTTGTGACTAAAAAATTCTTGAGACCAAATGATTCTAAAGTGAGCACACGTGGTAATGGAAGAATCTAAGGGTCTAGGGGATACATGGCCAGGCGCTGATGGCAAGGAGGCCGTTCAGAACCTGTTTACACTATTTTATAGTTTATCTGTTATTTGTATAATCTATTGTATGTTGATATTTCTATCACGTATTCTACTTTATGATTTCATTTCATTTTATGTGATTTAAAGAAATATCTAATACAAGATATTTCTTTAAATAATTTTTCACTTATTAATTTCCATTTTCTGTTTTTCCTACTAGGTTTGCAGTTGGGCATATAATAATAATAATAATAATAATAATAATAATAATAATAATAATAATAATAATAATAATAATAATAATAATAATAATAGTAGTAGTAGTAGTACTAGTAGTAGCAATAGTAGTAGTGTATAATAATAATAATAATAATAAAGTAATAGCAGTAGTAATGATAATAGTAATAAAACTACTACTACTACTACTACTACTACTACTACTAGTAGTAGTAGTAGTAACAATAATAAAAACTATGATAATAATAATATCGACAAACGACTGAATAAACTCAAACAAATAATTTCTAATAATTTACTCTGACTTGTTCATCAATTTTCAGGACACGTGACCATCATTGGCCACAAAACACCCACCAATATTTGACCCCATCTCTCAAGCACACTTACAGACACAAATTTCACTTTTTCTGAACAACCAATGAAACACACTTTTACGATACTTTAAATCCCTTTGACTCAAGAACACCGATATATCCTATATCTACAATACATTACGATTGTCACCGTGATTAACGTAAGTGGATCCGGTCCCAAGTCCGGATGTAGTGGATCCGGTCCCAAGTCCGGATTTAATTACCATCGGGATAGTTAAAGCTATGGTACCAATACGAGCATCAACATTGGTTTTCATTATATATAATTATACATAATCGAACATCGTAATCATCATATATAATTATATACATAAAATTGAACGTACGACGAAATCTGAAAAATAAAAATATTCCATCAACATTCATTGACATCTTTAAAATTCTTCTGTGTATGTGTATGTATAGGAATTCACATTTAAACATGATACTTTTAATAACTTAAATGTATTCTAGGTGATTGCATTGCCCTGAAGAAATATATACGGATATACATATATTTATACACATGGGTGTATGTGATACAGTTACACGGACATATACATGTAAACTTACACACCTAGTAAGCATGTACAGAAATATGTCCTGTAAATTAGTGTACTGGAAACTATTATCCTTGTGTGGGAGTTTTCAGAAGAGTAAATACATATACACCCAGATTTCATGAAACACCCAAAACACACAAACAAATACACATTTGTATATATATATATATATATATATATATATATATATATATATATATATATATATATATATATATATATATATATATATATACACATAATGAGTGAGAATGTTTGGACATTGTATGCATACAAATGCGTATACTCATTAATCCGCTTTTACATATACAAATACACTACCATATGTGTAAATGAGTAAGAAATCCTTCATTATATATATATATATATATATATATATATATATATATATATATATATATATATATATACATATATATATATATATATATATGTATATATATATATATATATATATATATATATATATATACTGTATATGTATATGTATATATATATGTATATATATGTATATATATATAAATATATTGTAGATATAAATATATATATATATATATATATATATATATATATATATATATATATATATATATATATATAAATATATATATATATATATATATATATATATATATATATAATATATAATATAATATATATATGTATATATATATATATATATATATATATATATATATATATATATATATATATATATATACTGTATATATGCATACATGTTTTATATATATATATATATATATATATATATATATATATATATATATATATATATATATATATATATATATATATATATATATATATATATTATATACATATGTATACATATGTATGTAAAAACACGTTTGAATGTATGTATGTTCACTTTCGCATGTACGCCTAGGTTTTGCTCATATAACCGTAACACATTTATCCACAATTACACCGTATTATACACATTATCAAGAACCTGTTAAAAAACTGATATTTCAGTTATTCTGTTTTTTTTCGGGCAGCATATTTGGCCCACCTAAATGTATACTATGTCGTCTCTAACCTAGAGCTGCACACAGGCTGTTTATTTTGCCACCTTATCGAGTTCTCCAATTTTCATGGTTTTGTAATAATATTGAGGGGACAGGCAGGGAATTAATGGTAAGTTTCCAATTGCAAAGAAGTGGAATGATAAAACTGATGATTTTTTTGTATGTATATATATGTATACATATATACATATATATATGTATATATATATATATATATATATATATATATATATATATATATATATATATATATTTATATATATACATATATATATATATATATATATATATATATATATATATATATATATATATATATATATATATATATATAATATATATATATATATATACTGCACATACATATACATACATACGTATAATATATATATATATATATATATATATATATATATATATATATATATATATATATATATATATATATATTGAGAATAAAATTTAAGTAAATATAAAAATAACTCAGCATTAATGACATTTTTCTTATCATTGCATTCCAAAACCAATTTCGATCTAACATAAGATTTGCAATCGTCTGATCATACAACTGATTTCACATTCTCTTTCTATATCCTAAAACACCAATTATGAGCATAAAAATATTCAAATTTAAATATGATAACTATGAAATATTGCATAACCTAAAAAATTTGGAATTACAAGTGCACTGGAATTATGAAATGGTTAAAATCCCCAAAATTGGGGAAATGGTATTCAGTGCACATCCTCAGTGAATTGTTCTTCATAGTCTTAAGCCTGTTATATATATATATATATATATATATATATATATATATATATATATATATATATATATATATATATATATATATATATTCATATATACATATATATATATATATATATATATATATATATATATATATATATATATATATATATATATATATATACAATTTTTTTTTTATCTGGCAAAGAAAAAAATCCGAATGAACTAATTATTGATCACCAATTTAGGGAGAGTTTCCCTGAATGATTACAACTTTAATATTATTTCTATATATACTTGAAAAGGGAAGTAATTTAATTTGCAAGTCTTCCATACACCAACTGTACCAACAATAAGAATATAAACATTGATTGTTACTTCAATATTGTAATTATTTTCACTGTAGGCAACAAAAACTATCCAAACAAAACACTGAGGGTAATTTCTCGCCTGAAGAATCATGATAAGGTGACCACTCTAAGAACAGGACTCATAAAAAGAAAGAAACGGAAGAGTTTCTTATTTATACACAAAGACAACAGCAAACATCTGGACAATACACTTAAAATCACACTTCCTCTCCTAGTTTTAAACATTACCGTGAGGTCAATGTTTCTTTACCTGGCATGGGGTACCTCCCAGTGTGATGATCTTACATATGATAAACCTTATACCAGGCCAAGTACAGTCTCGGAGTATAGCTATATTACATGTGGTTTTCATGACTAGGCAAGACTGAAATGATTCACAGCCAATAACACATTTTCAAATACTGCAAAAATGTTCTAAGAACTGTCTTTACGATCCTTTGCTTAACAGGGACTGATGATATACATAATGTTGTTCTTCAAATGTTGAATTCATTTAAAAACAGGGAAGACTATAATCAAGTATAAAAAATGATTGTTCTGTTATTAAAATCTCTGATGCTTTTAGCTTTTGCTTTGCAGAAACTCAAAGAATCAGCCAAAAAATCCTCTTTTGATTCTCCTGTGATTGCAAAGGATCCTTTTTTCTTAGATCGAGGGAACTAAAGGGCATCTTAAACACTACGAGGATTTCTTCTTTGTGCCATTGCATTTCCACGGCGAAATCCTACGAGTCCTGCTAAGTACAACGGGTTTCCTAAACACGCAACATATAAAAAAACACACAAGTGATAGAAAGACAAATTGAAGGCAGCAGTTGGTAGATTAAAAATGGTGATGAAGATACTCCTTTAGGTGTTTGCATCACCTAATTCTGAGTAGTGTTTACATTGTCATGCGTTTCTCTAGTAAGGGAAGCGTCCTACACCAATCCAGATGAGTTGGGCAGACATACAAACGTTGGTAAAAACCCGACACTAGGTGGACGCGTTTCTATGACAGTAGAGGCTATAATAAAAATCAATGGGCATTAAAGAAATATTAATTTTAATACTGTTACTGGTCATGAAATGTTTTATATTATTTGTTAATTACTTTTCTTGTAGTTTTCTTATTTCCTTTCCTCACTGGGCTATTTTCCGTGTTGGAGCCCTTGGCTTATAGCATTCTGCTTTTCCAACTAAGGTTGTAGCTTAGCAAGTAATAATAATAATAATGATGATAATAATAATAATAATAATAATAATAATAATAATAATAATAATAATAATAACATATAAAGTAGGTTTAAGTTCCCCATGTTAAATGATGGCAAAAACCTAACCTAACCCACACTCGAAAATTTACCATAAAACCGGTAAAAATACTGGAATAAATGTTGCTAGGCATTTACCGTTTTAAAAACGGATATATTGAAGTACAGGAATGATATTACGGTCACCAAACCATAAAAGATAATACATAAGTAGGGTAGAAATAACGGTCGCCTGTTATTTACTGAAATACGGCTGAAAACTGTATATCTTTACGAAGAATTTCCGATTAAAATTACGAGTTTTTTTTTTTTTTAACAGGGTAAGGTTTAGATTTACTAGTTGAAGTTAACATTACTATATATATATATACATAAAAAAGGTAAACCTTAATTAAACTAACTTATTCTTATGCTAAGATATGGAAGTTTTTGTATATTTTATAACAAAGGACCACATGAAAAAACAACTTAACACAAGACTCGATTTAGACTGACATGTCTCATTACTGTCATAGTGACGTGTACAACTAGTGCAGATTCTCACCTCATTATTCATTACAGGTTTGTGTTCTTTTGCAACCGAGAAGTGAAACCCCTGAAATATATTGGCAATTTTACATAAATATATCCATCTTAAAAGATAAAATATATTAATAGATACTTATTTCTCTTCCTCTTGTATTTTTGAAGTTTTTAGTTCTATAAGAAATATCTTTATTTCAATGTTGATAGTTCTTGAAATATTTCATTTAATTAGTTAATTACTTCTCCTGTAGTGTATCTATTTCCTTGTTGCCTTTCCTCATTGGGCTATTTTTTCATGTTGGAGCCCTTGGGTTTATAGCATCTTACTTTTCCAACTAGGGTTGTGGCTTAGCCAGTATTATTATTATTACTATTAATAATAATAATAATAATAATAATAATAATAATAATAATAATAATAATAATAATAATACTTTATTACTCAATTGCTTATGTGACTGTGTTAGCATAGCCTAAATTAATGTTATATAAATCAATGTTTTTAAAAAATTTAATCAATTATTCAAGGGCATATCCTTTGGATTAAAAGAATAGAGTTAATTGCTTAGCTGATAATCAGTAAGTAAAGACCATGAAAAAGATGAAGGTTTTTTTTCTGTGATAATAATGACCAGGTCTGTTATAATGATGAAAGATAATGGTAACTAAATCTTCAATACATAGATGGCGTCAGTGTAACCATTGATGATAGTGATTAAAATAATCAATAGGTAATTTATATGCTCCCGTAATTAAAGAACATTGAAACAGCATTTAAAAACAAATTTTATATTATTCTGAAAGATAATATGGAGTCAGTTTTGAAAGATAGAAATTTTTTGATTTTTTTTCCGGAAGGGAATATGGTGACAGCTTTGCAATAAAAATGAAATTCTTTACAAACAAATAATGTTAATGGTATTGAAATAAAGACAAAGGTTATGAATTGTTAATAGGAAATGGAGGTAATTAAAAAGAAAAAGTGAATTTGAAAGAAAAAATGGACGATTCCAAAACGTAAATATAAAATATAGACGATTATGATAAAAAATGCTGATGGCTTGGAAATAACCAAAAAATATTTAGAAACATAAAATGATGAAAATATGAAATGATAATGATGAAAGCAAATTATTTCGCTGTACTCATTTCCTCAATACAATAAAGCATGGCGATGATGATGATATATAATATTCCTCAACTTTAGTTAAATTATTTGATAAAGCAAAATAATAATGATGAGTATGATAATGATGACGATGATAAAAACGGTAAAATTGTAATAATTCAAATCTTATCTACAATATCAGCTTCACTGAGGATATTAATGATATGGAGGTTGCAAACTAGCTCTTCACCCTCTGTTCACTATTTTAAAATACAGTGATAATGATGATGAAAATATTAAACAGAAAAAATTACAGGCTTTACTATCTAACATAGAATGAGGATGGTGGTGTTTTGATGATCATAAAAAACTCAAGTTCATTTAAACTATTTAATAAAATATGCTGATGATGATGAGAGATGATAATAATGATAATGATGATTGTCAAACAACTCAATGACTGCAACTGGAACCTCCCTGACTTTGCAAATTGTCGTTAATAAAAATTGAAGATGATGAGAATGGAGACAATGAAATTGATTATTTAAATAATGATAATTGATAATGAAAATATTGTCCTTCTTATCCTCAGTAAATAAAGATAGAATCTCTTGTATGATGAGAATGGAGACAATGAAATTGATTATTTAAATAATGATAATTGATAATGAAAATATTGTCCTTCTTATCCTCAGTAAATAAAGATAAAATCTCTTGTATGATGAGAATGGAGACAATGAGAGTGATTATTTAAATAATGATAATTGATAATTAAATAATTCCTTTTCTTATCCTCAGTCAATAAAGATAGAATCTCTTGTATGATGAGAATGGAGACAATGAGAGTGATTATTTAAATAATGATAATTGATGATGAAAATATTCCCTTTCTTATCCTTAGCAAATGAAGATAGAATCTCTTGTATGATGAGAATGGAGACAAGTAGATTGATTATTTAAACAATGGTAATTGATAATGAAAGCTTTCCCTTTCTTATCCTTAGTAAATGAAGATAGAATCTCTTGTATGATGAGAATGGAGACAAAGAGATTGATTATTTAAATAATGATAATTGGTAATAAAAGTATTCCTTTTCTTATCCTCATTAAATAAAGATTAAGGAGAGTGATTATTTAAATAATGATAAATGATGATAAAAGTACTTCCATTCTTATCCTCAGTAAATGAAGAAAGAATCTCTCGTATGATGAGAATGGAAATAGGGAGAGAGATTATTTAAATAAGGATAATGGTAATTGATAATAAAAGTATTGCCCTTCTCATCATCAGTAAATGAAATAAAATCTCTTGGCTGCTATGTATGCAAGTTATAAATGAAGAAATGGATGATATAACACTAGAGGGAGTAGTGAATCCCTCTTTAAAGAGCTTTTGATATACCAGAACGGAATATAGACAAGCTTGAATGATAAAATGGAAGGAATAGCCAAGGGAAAGCTGATATCACCAATAATACTATAATGTGTGATTTGGTAACCCAATGGGCCATTGTTCCTACTTCCGTTAATTAGCTTCTATGAATTCAACAGCGCTCTTTAAAAAAAAAAAAGGCTATTCACGCCGATAAATTCCTGGATGTAATTATTTCAAGCTAATGACGATTTAGCATTAATTGCGGGTTAGCGTTGGTGGTCATTACATAAAAGGAAATGGTGGTCCTTTGATTCATGCTAATGAATAGTAACCGATGACCAGTAATGTGAATCAAGTTACCGAAGGGCTATAATTGCATGTAATCAATTTTGACTGGTAATTCGTAGATGGCGCTCTCTTTTTCCTCGCTTCCTTTCCTCAATGGGCTATTTTCACTGTTGGATGTAATCAATTTTGACTGATAATTCGTAAATGGCGCTCTCTTTTTCCTTGTTTCCTTTCCTCACTGGGCTGTTTTCACTGTTGGAGCCCCTGGGCTTACAGAAATCTGCTTTTCCAACTAGGGTTGTAGCTTAATAATAATAATAATAATAATAATAATAATAATAATAATAACAGACTTTGGGTTTTTAAATACAGGTTTAATCCATCTGAGTATTTTAGATGGAATCTTTTGGTAATTTAGGTAGTAGATAATCTGGAAGATTTACATCTATCGATAAGAAAAACTCCAATAAAAAGATTCAGTGCCAAACAATTTATAAACTATGGGTTTCCGCAGTTGCAAAAGAACCGTACAAACCTTAACATTATAAAAGACTGAATATTTTTTCCTGGCTGTTACTGTGTCCAGCTTGAAATCTTTAACATTCTCCACCCACAAGCACCGTGACTGGCCACTACTCAAAGGATCTTTGCTCTGGTGTGGTTTACTTCGCTCGTAAATAAGCATTATCTCATTGCTCCGCTGTTCTGGCAAGCAGTAAACGGATGTGCTGCGCACGCCAACCCCATGGGTCACTATTTAAGGTATCATAATTACCTATAACCTGTTTTATTATTGTCATTGTTATATCTACGTTAATTAACTGTGAGGAGATGGTGGCCAATCACAATGACTGTGGGCGGAGCTTGTTAAAGATTTTAGGCTGGAAACAGTCACTTCCATTTATTTCCAGTTCTCATCACTAGACGAAAAATTAAATCTTTCTTTATGTATTTACGTCTATGAACAGATCTATCCGCCGAGTGGCGAGACCCCATGGCGGACCAGAGTGTGTGTGTGTGTGTCTGTGATCAACGCAGTTGATGAAATGCATAGAAAAACGGTGTTACAAACAACTCTAACAGCAACATCTGACACTCCCGTCGGTATATGACAAATATACAGAACTATTATTAATCACATTGATAATAACACAGTCCATGCGATTTACTTACTTCTCCATTCATTTTGACACGATACACATCTTAACCCACGACGGCAAGACACATCAACACAGTGCTATGTACCATGAGATATATATATATATATATATATATATATATATATATATATATATATATATATATATGTATATATACATATATATATATATATATATATATATATATATATATATATATAAATATATTATATTATACATACATATATATATATATATATATATATATATATATATATATATATATATATATATATATATATATATATATATATATATATATATATATATATATATGTAAAATTATGTCTACATAGAATATAAAACCAGGTAAGGTCCAGTCAGCATAGAAAAAAGTTTAGAACAGGTAAAAGTCCATTAATGCTTTATATATTGAGCCAAGTATGCAGTAATAGAAGATTGTTTGTGTGCAAGTATGCTGCACACATACATATACATATATGTAAGTATATATATTCATATATATATTATATATACATATATATGTATGTACAAATAGGCGCTTTA
Source organism: Palaemon carinicauda (assembly GCF_036898095.1). NCBI lineage: Eukaryota > Metazoa > Arthropoda > Malacostraca > Decapoda > Palaemonidae > Palaemon > Palaemon carinicauda. The sequence goes on along the minus strand of NC_090737.1, from coordinate 122,213,829 downwards.
TCCTACATATGACGGGGTACTCGCTTGTCTCTTATATGAGAAACAAATGCATAATTCTGATACCAAACATCACAACATCATAGAAAAAGGCTGAGAAGACAAGTTTTCATTTGTGCGTTTAGATACGAGTAGTATTCAGCTTGAAAATGAAGACCATTCTATTATAATTCCCCCTTTTTTTCAACCGTCCTTTTTTGAGGTCTATAAAAAAATCTAGCCTTTCAATACCATTGAAATAATAAAAACCGTATTGAGTGTCTGTTATACTTCCTCTATCATTTTTGATGGCTAGAATTACATAACATGATCATATTTCGAGGTAAGATTTTCACAGTAATGGAATAGCAAATTATTCCTTTTATAGGTTCTATCTTGAGTACTTTTTAGAAATGTTTCATGAGAGGCATTACCAATATGTTATCTTTTATAATTACCTTAAACAAATATTAATTTTCGAAGTTCATAATCCCTAGGGTCGTAATTTCCGATTCACAGACACCAATCTATCCATCTTTTCATATTTTCACTAAACATAGGCTTTTCACAATGGTGGTAAAATGTATTCATTTATATGATTACAAAATTATGTACAATATATCAAAGAACTGCAATCTAAATTCCATTCTGAACCAATATCTTGCTTTTTTCCACATCGAAATTTAATAAGGAATGTTTAATCTCTTTTTATAATCAGTCTTTTTTTCTTTTACCTCGAATCCACTTAACCACGAAGTACATTATGAAAGCTAATAGTATAGAAAGCTCCTTGCTCAGTACCCACTTATCTATAGAGAAGCGTTCTTAAAATAAAAAAAAAAGAGGATTGAGATCTCCTTCCTTAAACCCACTCATTCATATAGAAAACAAAGTAAATATAGATCGACATATCCTTTTCCTTAAAGATAAAATCCTTTACAAAGTCGAAAACAAAGAAAAAGGGGATCGACATCTATTTCAAGGCGTTTAATCCCCCTTAGCGTACGCTGTCGGCGGAGTCCGAATCTTCTCTCATGACGCTGGTGACGGGGAGGAGCCTGTACCAACCCTCCAGGGGTTGGTTCCTCTCTAGCTTCGCGAGGCTGATCTCCGCCACTCCGATTCCCTGGTTGTGCTCGAATCCCCTCTGTCTCTCCCACACCATCACCAGCAGGCTTCGTCCAAGGGCGTCGTGGGCTGTGTAACATAACGTCTGGTGGTACTCCGGGGTGCGGCTGTGACGCGCCACGCGCGTCTTCCGCTTCAGAAGGCGCTTCTCACCGTCTCGCAGGTACATCTTCACGTAGGTATCTGAAATGGGAGGAGGAGTTAAGTTTGGACTTCTTTAAGTCACCTGAAATGGGAGGGTGCAATTGGTTTGGACTTCTTTAAGCCAACTGAAATGGGAAGATGCGACTGGATATGTCTTCTCCAAGATATTTGAAATGGGGGGGGGGGGGGGGCAATTGGTTATTATTTGTTTAGGTATCTAAAATGGGAGGTTGGGATTGGTTAGGATTTCTATAAGGTATGTGAAAAGGGGGATGCGATTGGTTATAACTTCTTTAAGGTATCTGGAATGGGAAGATGTAATTGATTAGGACTTTTCTAAGGTGCCTAAAATGTGAGGATGTGACTGATTATGACTTCTATAAGGTATATGAAATGGGGAGGATGCGATTGGTTATAACTTCTTTAAGGTATCTGGAATGGGAAAATGTAATTGGTTAGGACTTCTCTAAGATGCCTAAAATGGGAGGATGCAACTGATCATGGATACCATAAGATATGTGCAATAGGGGGATACTATTGGTTATGACTTGTTTAAAGTATCTGAAATGGGAGGATGATATTGGTTACGACATATTTAAGGTACCTGAAAAGGGAGGATTCGATTGGTTACGACATATTTAAGGTACCTGAAAAGGGAGGATTCGATTGGTTACGACATATTTAAGGTACCTGAAAAGGGAGGATTCGATTGGTTACGACGTATTTAAGGTACCTGAAATGGGAGGATGCGATTGGTTACAACTTATTTAAGGTACATGAAATGGGAGGATGTGATTGGTTACGACTTATTTAAGGTATCCGAAATGGAAGGATGCGATTGGTTACGACTCATTTAAGGTATCCGAAATGGGAGGATGTGATTGGTTACGACTTATTTAAGTTATCCGAAATGGAAGGATGTGATTGGTTAGTACTTATTTAAGGTATCCGAAATGGGAGGATGCGATTGGTTACGACTTCTTTAAGGTATCCGAAATGGGAGGATGTGATTGGTTACGACTTATTTAAGGTATCCGAAATGGGAGGATGTGATTGGTTACGACTTATTTAAGGTATCCGAAATGGGAGGATGTGATTGGTTACGACTTATTTAAGGTATC